>NC_084618.1:73572932-73840432 GCF_033978795.1 Nerophis ophidion
ATACTGTGAAAGTTCAATCCATAGTGGACCCAACACAGCCGCAAGAGTCCAGTCCAAAGCGGATCCAACACAGCAGTGAGAGTCCCGTCCACAGCGGAGCCAGCAGGAAACCATCCCAAGCGGAGGCGGATCAGCAGCGCAGAGATGTCTCCAGCGGTCCATCCTGGGTCCCGACTCTGGACAGCCAGTACTTAATCCATGGCCATCGGACCGGACCCCCTCCACAAGGGAGAGTGGGACATAGGAGAAAAAGAAAAGAAATGGCAGATCAACTGGTCTAAAAAGGGAGTCTATTTAAAGGCTAGAGTATACAAATACATTGCACTTTTCCACATGTTTATGGATGTATGTTATATTGTCTTTTTTATCCCAGCGAGTTGATCCATTTTGGGGGGAGTTGAGGGGATAATTTAATTATGATGCGTTCAAGAGTCTTACGGCCTGAGGGAAGAAGCTGTTACAGAACCTGGACGTTCTGCTACGGAGGCTGCGGAACCTCTTCCTAGAGTCCAGCAGTGAAAACAGTCCTTGGTGGGGGTGGGAGGAGTATTTGCAGATTTTTTGAGTCCTGATCAGGCAGCGGCTTTTTGCGATCTCCTGAATAGGAGGAAGAGGAGTCCTGATGATCTTTTCCGCCGTCCTCACCACTCTCTGGGGAGACTTCCAGTCTGAGGCATTGCAGGCTCCAGTCCAGACAGCAAGAGGCTGCGGAACCTCTTCCTAGAATCCAGCAGTGAAAAACAGTCCTTGGTAGGGGCGGGAGGAGTCTTTGCGGATTTTCTGAGCCCTGGTCAGGCAGCGGCTTTTTGCCATCTCCTGAATAGGAGGAAGAGGAGTCCTGATGATCTTTTCCGCCGTCCTCACCACTCTCTGGGGAGACTTCCACTCTGAGGCATTGCAGGCTCCAGTCCAGACAGCAAGAGGCTGCGGAACCTCTTCCTACAGTCCAGCAGTGAAAAACAGTCCTTGGTAGGGGCGGGAGGAGTCTTTGCGGATTTTCTGAGCCCTGGTCAGGCAGCGGCTTTTTGCCATCTCCTGGATAGGAGGAAGAGGAGTCCTGATGATCTTTTCCACCGTCCTCACCACTCTCTGGAGAGACTTCCAGTCTGAAGCATTGCAGGCTCCAGTCCAGACAGGAAGAGGCTGCGGAACCTCTTCCTAGATTCCAGCAGTGAAAAACAGTCCTTGGGGGTGTGGGGGTGGGGGGAGGCTTTGCAGATTTTCTGAGACCTGGTCAGGCAGCGGCTTTTTGCGATCTCCTGGATAGGAGGAAGAAGAGTCCTAATGATCTTTTCCGCCGTCCTCACCAATCTCTGGAGAGACTTCCAGTCTGAGGCATTGCAGGCTCCAGTCCAGACAGGAAGAGGCTGCGGAACCTCTTCCTAGAGTCCAGCAGTGAAAAACAATCCTTGGTGGGGGCGGGAGGAGTCTTTGCAGATTTTCTGAGCCCTGGTCAGGCAGCGGCTTTTTGCCATCTCCTGGATAGGAGGAAGAGGAGTCCTGATGATCTTTTCCGCCGTCCTCACCACTCTCTGGAGAGACTTCCAGTCTGAGGCATTGCAGGCTCCAGTCCAGACAGCAAGAGGCTGCGGAACCTCTTCCTAGAGTCCAGCAGTGAAAAACAATCCTTGGTGTGGGCGGGAGGAGTCTTTGCAGATTTTCTGAGCCCTGGTCAGGCAGCGGCTTTTTGCGATCTCCTGGATAAGAGGAAGAGGAGTAATGATGATCTTTTCCGCCGTCCTCACCACTCTCTGGAGAGACTTCCAGTCTGAGGCATTGCAGGCTCCAGTCCAGACAGAAAGAGGCTGCGGAACCTCTTCCTACAGTCCAGCAGTGAAAAACAGTCCTTGGTAGGGGCGGGAGGAGTCTTTGCGGATTTTCTGAGCCCTGGTCAGGCAGCGGCTTTTTGCCATCTCCAGGATAGGAGGAAGAGGAGTCCTGATGATCTTTTCCACCGTCCTCACCACTCTCTGGAGAGACTTCCAGTCTGAAGCATTGCAGGCCCCAGTCCAGACAGGAAGAGGCTGCGGAACCTCTTCCTAGATTCCAGCAGTGAAAAACAGTCCTTGGGGGTGTGGGGGTGGAGGGAGGCTTTGCAGATTTTCTTAAACCTGGTCAGGCAGCGGCTTTTTGCGATCTCCTGGATAGGAGGAAGAAGAGTCCTAATGATCTTTTCCGCCGTCCTCACCAATCTCTGGAGAGACTTCCAGTCTGAGGCATTGCAGGCTCCAGTCCAGACAGAAAGAGGCTGCGGAACCTCTTCCTAGAGTCCAGCAGTGAAAACAGTCCTTGGTGGGGGCGGGAGGGGTCTTTGCAGATTTTCTGAGCCCTGGTCAGGCAGCGGCTTTTTGCGATCTCCTGGATAAGAGGAAGAGGAGTAATGATGATCTTTTCCGCCGTCCTCACCACTCCCTGGAGAGACTTCCAGTCTGAGGCATTGCAGGCTCCAGTCCAGACAGCAAGAGGCTGCGGAACCTCTTCCTAGAGTCCAGCAGTGAAAAACAGTCCTTGGTAGGGGTGGGAGGAGTCTTTGCGGATTTTCTGAGCCCTGGTCAGGCAGCGGCTTTTTGCCATCTCCTGGATAGGAGGAAGAGGAGTCCTGATGATCTTTTCCGCCGTCCTCACCAATCTCTGGAGAGACTTCCAGTCTGAGGCATTGCAGGCTCCAGTCCAGAGACTATTAAAGTAAGTTGTGTGAACCACTACACTTGCTATTTGCAAAACATAAACAATTCCGACTCATCTTATTGAGACCATGCATACTTCCGAATGCAGGATTGAACTCGTGGCATTCCTGTTGTGAGGCCACCTTCACATACAATTCACTCTGCTAAATAACATTCCGGGTTACTTCTTTTTAACCCAAAACAAAACCCATTCTGTGACCCTGGCGTACAAAACAAGTGTCACCTCCAAAACGTTGCGGCGCGAGATAGGAGAGCAGCCTCGCCGTAGCGCCGACGTGTTAAACAATGCGCGCCGGCTTAATCTGGCGCAGGGGGAAAGTGCGGAAGAAAACGCTCGCCAAAGTAAGCCTCCGAGTCGAAATAAGGACCTCTTCTTTTTTTTTTAACGGGGAGATCATCCTCTCCTTTCTTTGTCAGGAAAAATCTCCAAGCGCGGGCTCTCTTGTCCCTGCCAGCGTCGGCGCTCTATCGGGACTGCCAGACGCGGGGCGCCACTGTGAGGCCCTGCCAGGGCCAGGATTTGCTGCGATGTGTCTGATGTGCTCCATCTTTTTTTTAATTAAAAGAGGAAATGGTGTTGGAAGCAGACGGAAGGCGCTTGGACCGAGCGAATGGATGCAGCTGTCAATTATGCTAACTCGTTTGCTCGTCTCAGATTTGGTGCAAAAACTCCTCGGTTTAGTTTGGAAGTTTGCTGCAAATCTGCTGCTTTGTACAGTGCATGAAATCCACAACGCAATTAAAACTCCTCTCGGCCGTGAAAATTTGCGTGAAAAAGGTGTGACAATGCAAACATCTCAGCATCTTTAACGAGCATTGCATGCTATTCTTTTATCTTAACGAGCCACAAACACTGCAATATATAACACAACAATCTAAACCAAACATAATATAAAAACATAATTTAAATGTACATAAATTAGTTAATAATACTATATTTGAGATAATTCATAAAAAAAATATTTTTAAATATTTATTAAATAATTCACTGTTCATTATATCAATCAATCAATCAATCAATGTTTATTTATATAGCCCCAAATCACAAATGTCTCAAAGGACTGCACAAACCATTACGACTACAACATCCTCGGAAGAACCCACAAAAGGGCAAGGAAAACTCACACCCAGTGGGCAGGGAGAATTCACATCCAGTGGGACGCCAGTGACAATGCTGACTATGAGAAACCTTGGAGAGGACCTCAGATGTGGGCAACCCCCCCCCCCCCTCTAGGGGACCGAAAGCAATGGATGTCGAGCGGGTCTAACATGATACTGTGAAAGTTCAATCCATAGTGGCTCCAAGACAGCAGTGAGAGTCCCGTCCACAGGAAACCATCTCAAGCGGATCAGCAGCGTAGAGATGTCCCCAACCGATACAGGCGAGCGGTCCATCCTGGGTCCCGACGAGCGGTCCATCCTGGGTCTCGACTCTGGACAGTCAGTACTTCATCCATGGTCATCGGACCGGACCCCCTCCACAAGGGAGGGGGGGACATAGGAGAAAGAAAATAAGCGGCAGATCAACTGGTCTAAAAAGGAGGTCTATTTAAAGGCTAGAGTATACAGATGAGTTTTAAGATGAGACTTAAATGTTTCTACTGAGGTAGCATCTCGAACTGTTACCGGGAGGGCATTCCAGAGTACTGGAGCCCGAACGGAAAACGCTCTATAGCCCGCAGACTTTTTTTGGGCTTTGGGAATCACTAATAAGCCGGAGTCTTTTGAACGCAGATTTCTTGCCGGGACATACGGTACAATACAATCGGCAAGATAGGATGGAGCTAGACCGTGTAGTATTTTATACGTAAGTAGTAAAACCTTAAAGTCACATCTTAAGTGCACAGGAAGCCAGTGCAGGTGAGCCAGTACAGGCGTAATGTGATCAAACTTTCTTGTTCTTGTCAAAAGTCTAGCAGCCGCATTTTGTACCAACTGTAATCTTTTAATGCTAGACATGGGGAGACCCGAAAATAATACGTTACAGTAATCGAGACGAGACGTAACAAACGCATGGATAATGATCTCGGCGTCTTTAGTGGACAAAATGGAGCGAATTTTAGCGATATTACGGAGATGAAAGAAGGCCGTTTTAGTAACGCTTTTATGTATATGTATTATTATATTTATAACATGTAAAATTATTATAATGACATGGCCAAAAATAGTAACAAAAAAATATTTAGCATTTTTTCCTGGATAAATTATCATACTTTTCATGTGTGAAGTGGATCACATTTTTTTAGTTACAAACCCCGTTTCCATATGAGTTGGGAAATTGTGTTAGATGTAAATATAAACGGAATACAATGATTTGCAAATCCTTTTCAACCCATATTCAGTTGAATGCACTACAAAGACAAGATAATTGATGTTCAAACTCACAAACTTTATTTTTTTTTGCAAATGTTAATTAACTTGGAATTTCATGGCTGCAACACGTGCCAAAGTAGTTGGGAAAGGGCATGTTCACCAATGTGTTACATCACCTTTTCTTTTAACAACACTCAATAAACGTTTGGGAACTGAGGAAACTAATTGTTGAAGCTTTGAAAGTGGAATTGTGTGAGATGTAAATATAAACGGAATACAATGATTTGTAAATCATTTACAACCCATATTCAGTTGAATATGCTACAAAGACAAGATATTTGATGTTCAAACTGATAGACATTTTTTTTTTGCAAATAATCATTAATTTTAGAATATGATGCCAGCAACACGTAACAAAGAAGTTGGGAAAGGTGGCAAAAATGACTGATAAAGTTGAGGAATGCTCATCAAACACTTATATGGAACATCCCACAGGTGTGCAGGTTAATTGGGAACAGGTATAAAAGCAGCTTCCATGAAATGCTAAGTTATTCAAAAACAAGGATGGGGCGAGGGTCACCACTTGGTAAGCAAATTGTCGAACAGTTTTACAACAACATTTCTCAACGAGCTATTGCAAGGAATTTAAGGATTTTACCATCTACAGTCCGTAAAATCATCAAAAGGTTCAGAGAATCTGGTGAAATCACTGCATGTAAGCGATGATATTACGGACATTTGATCCCTCAGGCGGTACTGCATCAAAAACCGACATCAGCGTGTAAAGGATATCACCACATGGGCTCAGGAACACTTCATAAAACCACTGTAAGTAACTACAGTTGGTCGCTACATCTGTAAGTGCAAGTTAAAACTCTACTATGCAAAGCCAAACCCATTTATTAACAACATCTTGAAACGCCGCCGGCTTGGCTGGGCCCGAGATCACCTAAGAAGGACTGATGCAAAGTGGAAAGGTGTTCTGTGGTCTGACAAGTCCACATTCCAAATTATATTTGGAAACAGAGGACGTGGTGTCCTCCAGAACAAAGAGGAAAATAACCATCCGGATTGTTATAGGCGCAAAGTTCAAAAGCCAGCATCTGTGATGGTGTGGGGGTGTATTAGTGCCAATGACATGGCTAACTTACACATCTGTGAAGACACCATTAACGCTGAAAGGTCCATACAGGTTTTGGAGCAACATAAGTTGTCATCCAAGCAACGTTATCATGGACGCCCCTGCTTATTTCCGCAAGACAAGTGTTACAACAGCGTAGCTTTGTAAAAAAAATAGAGTGCGGGTACTTTCCTGGCCCGCCTGCAGTCCAGACCTGCCTCCCATCGAAAATGTGTGGCACATTATGAAGCTTAAAACACGACAACGGAGACCCCTGACTGTTGAACGACTGGAGCTCTACTTAAAACAAGAATGGGAAAGAATTCCACTTTCAAAGCTTCAACAATTAGTTTCCTCAGTTCCCAAACGTTTATTAAGTGTTGTTAAAAGAAAAGGTGATGTAACACAGTGGTGAACATGCCCTTTCCCAACTACTTTGGCACGTGTTGCAGCCATGAAATTCCAAGTTAATTATTATTTGCAAAAAAAAAGAACTTTTATGAGGCTGAACATCAAATATTTTGTCTTTGTAGTGCATTCAACTGAATATGGGTTGAAAAGGATTTGCAAATCATTGTATTCCATTTATATTTACATCTAACATAATTTCCCAACACATATGGAAACGGGGTTTGTACTTTTTACGTGTAAAGTGGATAACATTTTAAATTATTCTGAATACAAAATCTATAAATACATACGTATCTGTATATTTTTTTCCAAATAATGTATAGTTATATTTTTTTTAAATTAAATTATTAAAATGTTAATATCATATATTTAATACATTATTTGGTTCGGGATCCCCCGGGAAGACCTGGACGATGTGGCTGGGGAGAGGAAAGTCTGGGCTTCCGTGCTTAGGCTGCTGCCCCCGCGACCCGACCTCGGATAAGCGGAAGAAGATGGATGGATATTTGGTTTTATTTATTGTGTCCCAAGGTAATTGTTAACACCCATCTACGTTAACAAAAATGGTTACATGCCTGATGAACACAACCAATAACTGACCGTTTCTTTTATAACGACACTTTTTTATATAAGTTCTTCTTTTCTGAAAGAGTTTGTGGTTCGTTTTATAAGTTCGGTGTTTGAGTAAAACGCTGGAAGCTCCGCCTTGACCCAAAGACCATAAAAATACTTTTTTTTTAAAAAATACTATTATTTTGTATGTTATTACTTTTTTATATACATCAAGTGATTTTTCAATAATTTGTATTATTTATAATGTTTTTTTCCCCCCAAAAATGGTACCTTTAAAATATTAAATTTGGTGTTTATTTTCAAATAAAATATCACACTTGTTAAATTTAAAGTGAAATTTTAGCACAGCAGAAACATACAGGTCAGAGTTAAACAAAAACAAACCAAACAAATATAATGCTTTACTTTAATTTTTTTTTTTTTTAATTAAGTAATACTTCAATAAAATTATTCAAAGTTTGTCAAGTTTTTTAATGTAAATGGAGCAATCTTTTTAAAATAATTAATAAAAATATTGCATGATAAACAACATTATTACATATTGATTGTATATTTAATATGTGTTGTAAATTATTCATTCATCCCTAATGGATTAGTAACACACACTTGCGTTCACAAAACTAGTTACCTGCCTGATGAAGACAATTAACAACTGGCTGTGTTCCTTCCATTATCATACTTTTTCCATATACTGTAGTTTCTTCTTTTTGAAAGACTTTGTTGTTTATTTTGTAATTTTGGGGTTGTTTGAGTAACACACTATAACTTCCACCATGACCCATAGTCTATGAAAATACTATATATTGGTTAATTTTGTAAAATTACTACTTTTACATATTTATAAAAAAATAACAATTAATTGTATTTATTATTATTATTATTATGAATTATAAAGTATATTGTTTTACTAACACAACATAGCAACTAAAAGGTTATGTTGCTGTTTTTCCCCTATAAATTATCACATGCTTTAGTGCAAAAAAAAATTTAATTTGTATTTTTATCATTTTTAAGTAATATTTTCTTTGTTATCCCTGGATAACAAGGATTATAGTGAGATATTCTGAGTCCATTTCTAACACTCACAAATGAAGCAAAGTTTTGTTTGTAAATACTTGTATATGTAAAAAAACAAAACAAACCAATATATATATATATATGTATACATAAATATACATATATACATACACACACACACAAACAAATATATATACACACACACATATATGTGTGTGTATATATATATATATATATATATATATATATATATATATATATATATATATATACACACACACACACACACACAGGCCCCAGCACCCCAAGCGACCCCAAAAGGGACAAGCAGTAGAAAATGGATGGATGGATATACTGTGTGAATATATATATATATATATATATATATATATATATATATATATATATATATATATATATATATATATATATATATATATATATGTGTGTGTGTGTGTGTGTATATATCACGGTGGAAGAGGGATTAGTGCATCTGCCTCACAATACGAAGGTCCTTAGTAGTCAGGGTTCAATCCCGGGCTCGGGATCTTTCTGTATGGAATTTTCATGTCCTCCCCGTGAATGCGTGGGTACTCCGGCTTCCTCCCACATCCAAAGACATGCACCTGGGGATAGGTTGATTGGCAACACTAAATTGGCCCTAGTGTGTGAATGTGAGAGTGAATGTCGTCTGTCTATCTGTGTTGGCCCTGTGATGAGGTGGCGACTTGTCCAGGGTGTACACTGCCTTCCGCCCGATTGTAGCTGAGATAGGCACCAGCGCCCCCCGCGACCCCAAAAGGGAATAAGCGGTAGAAAATGGATGGATATATATATATATATATATATATATATATATATATATATATATATATATATATATATATATATGTATATATATATATATATATATATATATATATATATATATATATATATACACACACACACACACACAAAAAAGGTGAGCTTCCTGATGAACAGAACCAATGTCAACGCCACAGTCATACTTTTTCATATTTCAAGTTCTTCTTATGAACAGAACCAATGTCAACGCCACAGTCATACTTTTTCATATTTCAAGTTCTTCTTTCTGAAAGTTGAATTTGTCGTGTGTGTCTCAAGTTCGGCGTTGTATGAGTAACACGCCAGAAGCGCCCCATGACCCGAAGTCGTTAAAAGGCGGGACAGGTGCGCCTCTCGGCAGACACACCAGGGGAAGCGCTCGCTTTCAGTCGCTCCTGCGTTTCGGGCGCTGTGTTTTGTGCCCCCGAGCTTGAAAGGTTGAAAAGAGCAACTTCCCCTCCTGTAATCCAGGTGCCTTTCAAACAAGTCACGCTGTTTACTGACACATGACAAAAAAAAGAAAAAGAAAAAGTTCAAGCCTCCCCTCCCCTCTCATCTGTCTGCTTACAAGAGTGTGAACTCACCTCCGAGCCTGGCCCCTCGGTCCTCCAGGGCCCCCCGGAACAAACGGAGTGGCCCCTCCCTCACTTTCCTTTCAGCGCTCGGCACATCTCTAATCACATGTGACGCCCTTGTTCGCATCTTCAAATTTGTCATCAAAGCAAATATGTTCTGACAAGAGCGAGTGACAAGCGCACCAGAGGAGAGGCGGCAAATCAGCGCTTTTTTGCACCACATATCAATTATTGATGATGCCACATACCCCCCCCCCGGCCCCTCCCCCCACACTTCTGCCCAGGCAAGTAGACACCTTGTGATAATGAAATACATCAATTTGAACAATAAATAATAATTGCTGCAAAGCTTCAGCCCACTTTGATTGACTGTCTGTACATTTTTGCAGCTTGGCAGTCAGAGACATGAAAGCGGGCCTCCTCTTTTTGCCAGAGGCCACTTGCAATTTATTCTTAATTACACACACACACACTTCTGTAGTCGATACCAAGAAAATAGATTATATAAGCAGAAGATTGCAAACATGCTGTTGCGATCTGCTGCTCGGATCTTCACGTGTTTGTTTTTTCATTCTCAGTCTGACCCGTTTATTTCCTGTTTTTGTCCATCACTATGGTTACACATCAGTCCACCTGTTAGTCTCGCCCCGCACACCTGCTACTAATTTTCACCCTCCTATTTAAGCTCACCTTTTCTGTTTACTCATTCTCGGATCCTAATTTGCCCACGCGCATCAGTGACGACTCTCATCCTTCGTATGTATTTTCTCGCTAGCTCTCACGCTAAGCCACTTTATATTCCAGCTTTCATGCTGAATGTTTTTGTTTACTCTTTTGTGTCCTCGTACCAAGTTTGAGTTTTCCTTGTGTTTTATCCTAGCTTTCACGCTAGCGTCTTTTGTTTACCTTTTCTCTTTACACCAGTGTTTTTGTTCATAGCCTTTTGTTATTAAATAAATACCTTATATCTTACCTTTGCTGTGTTCTGCTTCGACGCATCCACGGGAAAACTACACCGGCATTACCATGCCGAAGAAGAGTCTTCACACATGCCCAACCATTTGCATCGGAAATATAGGATTGCTGGGCCTAACGTTAGGAAGACTGGCACCACGGCCCCGTACAAAACTTTAATCAAAATGCAACAATTCTTCAGAAATATAGATTTGTATACTGGAAGTGTGTAGCCACGTTCTTCCATTCCGCCAGGGGCTCGGACTTGGGTGCTCCGAATTAGGGTGCCGGAACGCAAGGCATCAAGCTAAAAGTGTGAGGTTTAGCTGGCATCGTGGTGTGGTTGCGTTCTCTCGTTGATGCAATGCGGAATGGACACAGCGTGAAGGTAAGGATGAAAGATTACAGTTGGTACAAAATGCGGCTGCTAGACTTTTGACAAGAACAAGAAAGTTTGATCACATTACGCCTGTACTGGCTCACCTGCACGGGCTTCCTGTGCACTTAAGATGTGACTTTAAGGTTTTACTACTTACGTATAAAATACTACACGGTCTAGCTCCATCCTATCTTGCCGATTGTATTGTACCATATGTCCCGGCAAGAAATCTGCGTTCTAAGGACTCCGGCTTATTAGTGATTCCTAGAGCCCAAAAAAAGTCTGCGGGCTGTAGAGCTTTTTCATTTCGGGCTCCAGTACTCTGGAATGCCCTCCCGGTAACAGTTCGAGATGCCACCTCAGTAGAAGCATTTAAGTCTCACCTTAAAACTCATTTGTATACTCTAGCCTTTAAATAGACTCCCTTTTTAGACCAGTTGATCTGCCGTTTCTTTTCTTTTTCTTCTATGTCCCACTCTCCTTTGTGGAGGGAGTCCGGTCCGATCCGGTGGCCATGTACTGCTCGCCTGTGTATCGGCTGGGGACATCTCTGCGCTGCTGATCAGCCTCCGCTTGGGATGGTTTCCTGCTGGCTCCGCTGTGAACGGGACTCTCGCTGCTGTGTTGGATCCGCTTTGGACTGGACTCTCGCGACTGTGTTGGATCCATTATGGATTGATCTTTCACAGTATCATGTTCTCATAGTCATCATTTTCACCGACGTCCCACTGGGTGTGAGTTTTCCTTGCCCTTATGTGGGCCTACCGAGGATGTCGTAGTGGTTTGTGCAGCCCTTTGAGACACTAGTGATTTAGGGCTATATAAGTAAACATTGATTGATTGATTGTTTGATATACTAAAAAACAAACGGAGAACAAAAACACTTGCACAAAGGCACTATCAACAAAACCAACAGAACTAGCATGTGAGCTAGAAGTAACAAAACACGCTAGCATGTGAGCTAGGGAAATAATCATCAAATAGCATGGAAGCTATCCCATCCATCCATTTTCTACCGCTTATTCCCTTTTGGGGTCGCTGGCGCCTATCTCAGCTACAATCGGGCGGAAGGCGGGGTACACCCTGGACAAGTCGCCACCTCATCGCAGGGCCAACACAGATAGACAGACAACATTCACACTCACATTCACACACTAGGGCCAATTTAGTGTTGCCAATCAACCTATCCCCAGGTGCATGTCTTTGGAAGTGGGAGGAAGCCAGAGTACCCGGAGGGAACCCACGCATTCACGGGGAGAACATGCAAACTCCACACAGAAAGATCCCGAGCCTGGATTTGAACCCAGGACTGCAGGACCTTCGTATTGTGAGGCAGACGCACTAACCCCTCTTCCACCGTGAAGCCCGCATGGAAGCTAATCGAGTTCAAAAGGTAGTTACCACAATGCGGGATAGCGACATCACCTGTTGCATGGAAAGCAAGTTTTTACACTGCGAGACCGAATGGCAAACAAAGGCAGGCTTAAATACAAGCAGAAATTAGGAGGCAGGTGCGCGACGAAAAACAAGAAGCAGGTGACACTAAATGCGTAACTTGGCAACAAAACAAAAGAGGAAGTGCCTCCAGGAACTAAGGAAGTCACATAAGACGAGATACAAAAACAGAATATGCCATGATCCGAACAGCGGATCATGACAAAAATCTGTAAACTCAATGTGTAGCGCATACCCTGAATGTTTCAGGGAATAAGGTTTGCCAATGACAAAACGTTACAGATCACACTCGTAAGTAATCTAAGAAAATGCAAAACTTATATTGAAAAATTACTAATTACTGACAATGACTATAAAAACCTGTTTTGATTGAGTAGGAAGACTTCTATGCGATCCAATAAAAAAATCCAAAAATGAGCAATTCTTAAAAAAATTTTAAAATAAAAGCTATACAAGGAATTACTGGCAGTAACATGAATAGATTCAATTCGAATTACACACCGAGAAGTGACAGTAATTCTCAGTTTTACAGTTAGGAGCACTTCCATTGTGATCCAATACAAAACCTGAATCAGAAATCAAGCAATTTTTCCACATTGACAAATAAGTAAATAATATAGCGATGCAGTCTTTGGCTTGAACATGGTACTTGCATATCCTGTCTATTTCTTTTTGTGTGTAATTGTGAAATATGTATAATCTGTATTGTTAAACTGATCACACAAAATTGGTTGATTATATGACCGAAATAAACTTACCGTATTTTTCGGACTATAAGTCGCAGTTTTGGCGGAGTCCAACCCTCACGTTTCCAGTGAGGGTTGGACTCCGCCAAGGCTGTCCTTTGTCACCGATTCTGTTCATAACTTTTATGGACAGAATTTCTAGGCGCAGTCAAGGCGTTGAGGGGTTCCGGTTTGGTAACCGCAGGATTAGGTCTCTGCTTTTTGCAGATGATGTGGTCCTGTTGGCTTCATCTGACCGGGATCTTCAGCTCTCGCTGGATCGGTTCGCAGCCGAGTGTGAAGCGACCGGAATGAGAATCAGCACCTCCAAGTCCGAGTCCATGGTTCTCGCCCGGAAAAGGGTGGAATGCCATCTCCGGGTTGGGGAGGAGACCCTGCCCCCAGTGGAGGAGTTCAAGTACCTAGGAGTCTTGTTCACGAGTGAGGGAAGAGTGGATCGTGAGATCGACAGGCGGATCGGTGCGGCGTCTTCAGTAATGCGGACGTTGTACCGATCCGTTGTGGTGAAGAAGGAGCTGAGCCGGAAGGCAAAGCTCTCAATTTACTGGTCGATCTACGTTCCCATCCTCACCTATGGTCATGAGCTTTGGGTCATGACCGAAAGGATAAGATCACGGGTACAAGCGGCCGAAATGAGTTTCCTCCGCCGTGTGGCGGGGCTCTCCCTTAGAGATAGGGTGAGAAGCTCTGTCATCCAGGAGGAGCTCAAAGTAAAGCCGCTGCTCCTTCACATCGAGAGGAGCCTGATGAGGTGGTTCGGGCATCTGGTCAGGATGCCACCCGAACGCCTCCCTAGGGAGGTGTTTAGGGCACGTCCAACCGGTAGGAGGCCACGGGGAAGACCCAGGACACGTTGGGAAGACTATGTCTCCCGGTTGGCCTGGGAACGCCTCGGGATCCCCCGGGAAGAGCTAGACGAAGTGGCTGGGGAGAGGGAAGTCTGGGTTTCCCTGCTTAGGCTGTTGCCCCCGCGACCCGACCTCAGATAAGCGGAAGATGATGGATGGATGGATGGATGGATGGAAGTCGCAGTTTTTTTCCATAGTTTTGGCCAGGGGTGCAACTTATACTCAGGAGAGACTTATGTGTGAAATTATTAACACATTACCGTGAAATATCAGATAATATTATTTAGCTCATTCACGTAAGAGACTAGACGTATAAGATTTCATGAGATTTATCGATTAGGAGTGACAGATTGTTTGGTAAACGTATAGCATGTTCTATATGTTATAGTTATTTGAACGACTCTTACCATAATATGTTACGTTAACATAGCAGGCACCTTCTCAGTTGGTTATTTATGCGTCATATAACGTACACTTATTCAGCCTGTTGTTCACTATTCTTTATTTTAAATTGCCTTTCAAATGTCTATTCTTGGTTTTGGGTTTTATCAAATTAATATCCCCCAAAAATGCGACTTATACTCCAGTGTGACTTATATATATGTTCTTTCTTCTTATTTATTATGCATTTTCGGCAGGTGCGACTTATACTCCGGAGCGACTTATACTCCGAAAAATTCGGTATATCATATCATCCTAGTCAGAACCAGTGCAGGACTTCCAATGAAAAAGTACCAATTCTTGACAATGACAATAAAGCTTAGTTTTGATTGTTTAAGAAAACTTTTAATACGATCCTATACAAAATCTCTGCCACTGGACACACTGGTGACGGTGGCAGAGAAGCGGACTGTTGACAAACTAGTGAGCATCCTGGATGATGCCAGTCACCCTCTGCTTAGCGTTATCAGTAGCCAGAGGAGCCTGTTCAGTGCTAGACTGCTTCATCCCAAGTGCAGGACTAATAGACTCAAGAACTCCTTTGTCCCACACGCCATTAGACTGTACAACTCCTCTCTGGGACGGGGTGTGGGGGGTATTAGGATGACAGGGGATGCAAAACATTAACAGTGCAATACGTTTTCATAACATGGTCACTACTGCCTACTTTGTCTTGTTATAGTCTTATTTTACTGTTATATTGTTATTCCCATTGTTTTTATTCTTTTTGTAATATTTCTCTATTTTGTTTCCATTTAAACCCCCATTATTTACTTTTTACTTTTTTCTTTAAATTGATCTCATTTCTGTACACTGCTGCTGGAATTTTAATTTTCCTGAAGGAACTCTCCTGAAGGAATCAATAAAGTACTATCTATCTATCTAAAAGCTCATTCCAAAATGGAGCAGTTTCGATACCATTAAGAATGCTTGCACGAGGGATCAAGATTCAATTCAGAACTCTTATGAAAAAAGTAGCAAATCTACACAATGACAATTATGCTCAGTTTCATACACTTCGAGCACTTCTACTGAGATCCAATACAAAACATGAGCAATTATTCACAAAGATAGATATGTAAATACAAAATACAGCTTGAACAAAGTACTTGCACAACCTGGCCAGAACCAATGCAAAACTTCCATCAAAATGACAAATTATTGACAATGACAAAAAAAGCACTGTTTTGATTGATTAGGGAGACTTCTATGCGATCCAATACAAAAACTCCACACAAAATTGAGCAATTCTTATTAACAAAACAAAAAAAACAAGCAATTACTAGCAGTAACATACTCTGTATAGATTAAATTCTAATTACACACCAATAAGTGAGAGTAATTCTCAGTTTTACGCAGTTAGGAGCACTTCCACCGAGATCCAGTACAAAACCTGAAACAGCAATCAAGCAATTTCTCCACATGGTTAAATAAGTAAATAATATAGCGATGCAGTCTTTGGCTTCAAAATGGTACTTGTACATCCTAGTCGGAACCAATGCAGAACTTCCAATATAAAAGTACCAATTCTTTACAATGACAATAAAGCCCAGTTTTGATTGTTTAAGAAAACTTTTAATACGATCCAATACAAAAGCTCATTCCAAAATGGAGCAATTTCGATACCATTAAGAATGCTTGCACGATGGATCAAGATTCAATTCAGAACTCTTCGGGAAAAAGTAGCAAATCTACACAATGACAATTATGCTCAGTTTCATACACTTCGAGCACTTCTACTGAGATCCAATACAAAACATGAGCAATTATTCACAAAGATAGATATGTAAATACAAAATACAGCTTGAACAAAGTACTTGCACAACCTGGCCAGAACCAATGCAAAACTTCCATTAAAATGACAAATTATTGACAATGACAAAAAAGCCCTGTTTTGGTTGATTAGGGAGACTTCTATGCGATCCAATACAAAAACTCCACACAAAATTGAGCAATTCTTATTAACAAAACAATAAAAACAAGCAATTACTAGCAGTAACATACTCTGTATAGATTAAATTCTAATTACACACCAATAAGTGAGAGTAATTCTCAGTTTTACGCAGTTAGGAGCACTTCCACCGAGATCCAGTACAAAACCTGAATCAAAAATCAAGCAATTTCTCAACATGGATAAATAAGATGCAGTCTTTGGCTTCAAAATGGTACTTGCACATCCTAGTCAGAACCAGTGCAGAACTTCCAATAAAAAGGTACCAATTCTTGACAATAAAGCCTAGTTTTGATTGTTTAAGGAAACTTTTAAAACGAGCCAATAGAAAAGCTGAATCCAAAATGGAGCAATTTTGATACCATTACAAATTCTTGCACGATGGAACAAAATTCAATTCAGAACTCTCAAAGAAAAAGTAGCGATTCTACACAATGACAATCATGCTAAGTTTCATACACTTCGAGCACTTCTACTGAAATCCGATACAAAACCTCAATCAAAACATGAACAATTATTCACAAAGATAAATATGTAAATACAAAATTTGGCTTGGACAAGCTGCGATGAGGTGGCGACTTGTCCAGGGTGTACCCCCCTTTCGCCCGATTGTAGCTGAGATAGGCACCAGCGGCCCTCGCGACCCCATAAGGAATAAGCGGTAGAAATGGATGGATGGGCTTGGACAAGGTACTTGCACAACCTGGTCAGAACCAATGCAAAACTTCCATAAAATAATAATTCTTGACATTGACAATCAATCCATGTTTTGATTGTTTAGGAAAACTTAGAATATGACTCAATACAAAAATTCAATCCAAAATTGAGCAACTTTTCTTAATAATATTTTAATATGCAATAACTAACAATACCATTAAAAGTGCTTGCACGATCGAACAAGATTCAATTCAAAACTCCTATAGAAAAAGTAGTAATTCCATACAATGACACAGTTTGATACAATTCCAGCACTTCTACTGAGATCCAGTACAAAACCTCAATCAAAACATGAGCTAAATACTATAGCTATACAAGATTACGGCTTGAACACGGTACTTGTACAACCTAGCCAGAACAAATGCAAAACTTCCATTATAAAAGCACCAATTCTTGACAATGACAGTCAATCCATGTTTTGATTGTTTAGGAAAACTTAAAACACCACTCAATACAAAAATTCACTCCAAAATTGAGCAAATTTCCCCAAAAAACCTTTCAAAATCACTAACAATACCATGAGAAGCGCTTGCACGATCGAACAAGATTCAATTCAAAACTCCTACAGAAAAAGTAGCAATTCCATACAATGAAAATTATGCTCAGTTTGATACAATTCGAGCACTTCAACTGAGATCCAATAGAAAACCTCAATCAAAACATGAATATCATTTGAACACAGTACTTGGACAATCTAGCCAGAACCAATGCAAAACTTCCATGATAAAAGGACCACTTCTTGAAAACGACAATAAATCCCAGTATAGATTTTTAAGGAAAACTCCTAATTCGATCTAATGCAAACATTTAGCAATTTTTCATCAAGTAATTAAATATGCAATCACTGGCAATACCAGGAGGACTTCTTGCACGATCGAACAAGATCCAGTTCTAAACTCCTATAGAAAATGTAGCAATTCTGTACAATGAAAACTATGATCAGTTTTATACAATTCAAAGCGCTTCTATTGAGGTTCAACACAAAAAAAACCTCAAAAATGTAATGATTCTTCATGAAGGAAGTGAATATGCAATTACTGGTCATAACACCAGGAGATTCAATTTTAAAAATCTTTGGAAAAAGTGACTCTAATGCTCAGTATTATGTACATCGAAGCCCTTCTTTGGAGATCCAATACAAAACCTCAATCAAAACATGAGCAATTCTTCACAACGATGAATACTGTAGCTATGAAAACTATGCAAAATATGTCTTGAACACTATACTCGCACAACCTAAAGAAAACCAATGCAAAACTTCCATTAAAAAAGTACCAATTCTTGGCAACGACAATAAATCCCAGATTAGATTATTAAAGAAAACCACAAATATGATCTAATACAAAAATGTTGCAATTTTTCATTATGTAATTAAATATATTCAATCACTGGCAATACCATGAGGACTTCTTGCACGATCGAACAAGATCCAGTTCTAAACTCCTATAGAAAATGTAGCAATTCTATACAATGACAATTATGCTCAGTTTTATACAATTCGAAGCACTTCCATTGAGGTTCAACACAAAAGAGCCGTCAAAAATGTAATGATTCTTCATGAAGGAAGTGAATATGTAATTACTGATCATAACACCAGGAGATTTAATTTGAAAAATCTTTGGAAAAAGTGACACTAATGCTCAGTTTTACGCACATCGAAG
Organism: Nerophis ophidion; assembly: GCF_033978795.1. Classification (NCBI taxonomy): domain Eukaryota; kingdom Metazoa; phylum Chordata; class Actinopteri; order Syngnathiformes; family Syngnathidae; genus Nerophis; species Nerophis ophidion. The sequence goes on from NC_084618.1 coordinate 73,591,627, forward strand.
CCCTTCTTTGGAGATCCAATACAAAACCTAAATCAAAACATGACCAATTCTTCACAATGATGAATGAATACCATAGCTATGAAAACTATGCAAAAATGCAAAACTTCCATTAAAAAAGTACCAATTCTTGGCAACGACAATAAATCCCAGTTTAGATTATTAACGAAAACCACTAATATGATCTAATACAAAAATGTTGCAATTTTTCATCAAGTAATTAAATATGCATTCACTGGCAATATCATGAAGACTGCTTGCACGATCGAACAAGATCCAGTTCTAAACTCCTATAGAAAATGTAGCAATTCTGTACAATGAAAACTATGATCAGTTTTATACAATTCAAAGCGCTTCTATTGAGGTTCAACACAAAAAAAACTTCAAAAATGTAATGATTCTTCATGAAGGAAGTGAATGTGCAATTACTGGCCATAACACCAGGAGATTCAATTTTAAAAATCTTTGGAAAAAGTGACACTAATGCTCAGTTTTACGCACATCAAAGCCCTTCTTTGGAGATCCAATACAAAACCTCAATCAAAACATGAGCAATTCTTCACAACGATGAATACTGCAGCTATGAAAACTATGCAAAATACGTCTTGAACACTATACTTGCACAACCTAAACAGAACCAATGCAAAACTTCAATTAAAAAAGTACCAATTCTTGGCCACGACAATAAATCCCAGTTTAGATTATTAACAAAAACCACTAATCTGATCTAATACAAAAATGTTGCAACTTTTCATCAAGTAATTAAACATGCATTTACTGGCAGTATCATGAGGACTGCTTGCACGATCAAACAAGATCCAGTTCTAAACTCCTCTACAAAATGTACTGTAGCAATTCTATACAATGACAATTATGCTCAGTTTTATACAATTCAAAGCGCTTCTATTGAGGTTCAACACAAAAGATCCCTCAAAAATGTAATGATTCTTCATGAAGGAAATGAATATGTAATTACTGGCCATAACACCAGGATATTTAATTCTAAAAAATCTATAGAAAAAGTGACAGTAATTTTCAGTTTTACACACATCGAAGCCCTTCTTTGGAGATCCAATACAAAACCTAAATCAAAACATGAGCAATTCTTCACAATGATGAATGAATACCATAGCTATGAAAACTATGCAAAATACGTCTTGAACACAGTACTTGCACAACCTAAAGAGAACCAATGCAAAACTTCCATTAAAAAAGTACCAATTCTTGGCAGCGACAATAAATCCCAGTTTAGATTATTAACGAAAAACACTAATATGATCTAATACAAAAATGTTGCAATTTTTCATCAAGTAATAAATATGCATTCACTGGCAATATCATGAGGACTTCTTGCACGATCGAACAAGATCCAGTTCTAAACTCCTATAGAAAATGTAGCAATTCTGTACAATGAAAACTATGATCAGTTTTATACAATTCAAAGCGCTTCTATTGAGGTTCAACACAAAAAAAACCTCAAAAATGTAATGATTCTTCATGAAGGAAGTGAATATGCAATTACTGGCCATAACACCAGGAGATTCAATTTTAAAAATCTTTAGAAAAAGTGACTCTAAAGCTCAGTATTATGTACATCGAAGCCCTTCTTTGGAGATCCAATACAAAACCTCAATCAAAACATGAGCAATTCTTCACAACGATGAATACTGTAGCTATGAAAACTATGCAAAATATGTCTTGAACACTATACTCGCACAACCTAAACAGAACCAATGCAAAACTTCCATTAAAAAAGTACCAATTCTTGGCAACGACAATAAATCCCAGTTTAGATTATTAACGAAAACCACTAATATGATCTAATACAAAAATGTTGCAATTTTTCATCAAGTAAATAAATATGCATTCACTGGCAATATCATGAGGACTTCTTGCACGATCGAACAAGATCCAGTTCTAAACTCCTATAGAAAATGTAGCAATTCTGTACAATGAAAACTATGATCAGTTTTATACAATTCAAAGCGCTTCTATTGAGGTTCAACACAAAAAAAACCTCAAAAATGTAATGATTCTTCATGAAGGAAGTGAATATGCAATTACTGGCCATAACACCAGGAGATTCAATTTTAAAAATCTTTGGAAAAAGTGACTCTAATGCTCAGTTTTACACACATCGAAGCCCTTCTTTGGAGATCCAATACAAAACCTCAATCAAAACATGAGCAATTCTTCACAACGATGAATACTGTTGCTATGAAAACTATGCAAAATACGTCTTGAACACTGTACTCGCACAACATAACAGAACCAATGCAAAACTTCAATTAAAAAAGTACCAATTCTTGGCAACGACAATAAATCCCAGTTTAGATTATTAAAGAAAACCACAAATATGATCTAATACAAAAATGTTGCAATTTTTCATCAATTAATTAAATATGCATTCACTGGCAATGCCATGAAGACTGCTTGCACGATCGAACAAGATCCAGTTCTAAACTCCTCTAGAAGATGTAGCAATTCTATACAATGACAATTATGCTCAGTTTTATACAATTCAAAGCACATCTATTGAGGTTCAACACAAAAGATCCCTCAAAACTGTAATGATTCTTCATGAAGTAAATATGCAATTACTGGCCATAACACCAGGAGATTTAAATCGAAAAAATCTATAGAAAAAGTGACACTAATGCTCAGTTTTACACACATCGAAGCCCTTCTTTGGAGATCCAATACAAAACATCAATCAAAACATGAGTAATTATTCACAATGATGAATGAATACCATAGCTATGAAAACTATGCAAAATACGTCTTGAACACTGTACTCGCACAACCTAAACAGAACCAATGCAAAACTTCCATTAAAAAAGTACCAATTCTTGGCAGCGACAATAAATCCTAGTTTAGATTATTAACAAAAACCACTAATATGATCTAATACAAAAATGTTGCAATTTTTCATCAAGTAATTAAATATGCATTTACTGGCAATATCATGAGGACTGCTTGCACGATCGAACAAGATCCAGTTCTAAACTCCTCTACAAAATGTACTGTAGCAGTTCTATACATTGACAATTATGCTCAGTTTTATACAATTCAAAGCGCTTCTATTGAGGTTTAACACAAAAGATCCCTCAAAAATTTAATGATTCTTCATGAAGGAAGTGAATATGCAATTACTGGCCATAACACCAGGAGATTTAAATCGAAAAAATCTATAGAAAAAGTGACACTAATGCCCAGTTTTACACACATCGAAGCCCTTCTTTGGAGATCCAATACAAAACCTCAATCAAAACATGAGCAATTCTTCACAATGATGAATGAATACCATAGCTATGAAAACTATGCAAAATACGTCTTGAACACTGTACTCGCACAACCTAAAGAGAACCAATGCAAAACTTCCATTAAAAAAGTACCAATTCTTGGCCACGACAATAAATCCTAGTTTAGATTGTTAACAAAAACCACTAATATGATCTAATACAAAAATGTTGCAATTTTTCATCAAGTAATTAAATATGCATTCACTGGCAATACCATGAGGACTGCTTGCACGATCGAACAAGATCCAGTTCTAAACTACTCTAGAAAATGTAGCAATTCTATACAATGACAATTATGCTCAGTTTTATACAATTCAAAGCACTTCTATTGAGGTTCAACACAAAAAATCCCTCAAAACTGTAATGATTCTTCATGAAGTGAATATGCAATTACTGGTCATAACACCAGGAGATTTAAATCGAAAAAATCTATAGAAAAAGTGACACTAATGCTCAGTTTTACACACATCGAAGCCCTTCTTTGGAGATCCAATACAAAACCTCAATCAAAACATGAGCAATTCTTCACAACGATGAATACCATAGCTATGAAAACTATGCAAAATACGTCTTGAACACTGTACTTGCACAACCTAAAGAGAACCAATGCAAAACTTCAATTAAAAAAGTACCAATTCTTGGCAGCGACAATAAATCCTAGTTTAGATTGTTAACAAAAACCACTAATATGATCTAATACAAAAATGTTGCAATTTTTCATCAAGTAATTAAATATGCATTTACTGGCAATATCATGAGGACTTCTTGCACGATCGAACAAGATCCAGTTCTAAACTCCTCTACAAAATGTACTGTAGCAATTCTATACAATGACAATTATGCTCAGTTTTATACAATTCAAAGTGTTTCTATTGAGGTTCAACACAAAAGATCCCTCAAAACTGTAATGCTTCTTCATGAAGGAAGTGAATATGTAATTACTGGCCATAACACCAGGATATTTAATTCTAAAAAAATCTATCGAAAAAGTGACACTAATGCTCAGTTTTACACACATCTTTTGAGATCCAATACAAAACCTCAATCAAAACATGAGCAATTCTTCACAATGATGAATGAATACCATAGCTATGAAAACTATGCAAAATACGTCTTGAACACTGTACTCGCACAACCTAAAGAGAACCAATGCAAAACTTCAATTAAAAAAGTACCAATTCTTGGCCACGACAATAAATCCCAGTTTAGATAATTAACGAAAACCACTAATATGATCTAATACAAAAATGTTGCAATTTTTCATCAAGTAATTAAATATGCATTCAATGGCAGTATCATGAAGACTGCTTGCACGATCGAACAAGATCCAGTTCTAAACTCCTCTACAAAATGTACTGTAGCAATTCTATACAATGACAATTATAATCAGTTTTATACAATTCAAAGTGCTTCTATTGAGGTTCAACACAAAAGATCCCTCAAAACTGTAATGATTCTTCATGAAGGAAGTGAATATGTAATTACTGGTCATAACACCAGGATATTTAATTCTAAAAAATCTATAGAAAAAGTGACAGTAATTTTCAGTTTTACACACATCGAAGCACTTCTTTGGAGATCCAATACAAAACATCAATCAAAACATGACCAATTCTTCACAATGATGAATAAATACCATAGCTATGAAAACTATGCAAAATAGGTCTTGCACACTACTCGCACAACCTAAAGAGAACCAATGCAAAACTTCCATTAAAAAAGTACCAATTCTTGTCAGCGACAATAAATCCTAGTTTAGATAATTAACGAAAACCACTAATATGATCTAATACAAAAATGTTGCAATTTTTCATCAAGTAATTAAATATGCATTCAATGGCAGTATCATGAGGACTTCTTGCACGATCGAACAAGATCCAGTTCTAAACTCCTATAGAAAATGTAGCAATTCTATACAATGACAATTATGCTCAGTTTTATACAATTCAAAGTGCTTCTATTGAGGTTCAACACAAAAGATCCCTCAAAAATGTAATGATTTTTCATGAAGGAAGTGAATATGCAATTACTGGTCATAACACCAGAAGATTAAATTCTAAAAATCCTTAGAAAAATTGACACTAATGCTCAGTTTTACGCACATCGAAGCCCTTCTTTGGAGATCCAATACAAAACCTAAATCAAAACATGACCAATTCTTCACAATGATGAATGAATACCATAGCTATGAAAACTATGCAAAATACGTCTTGAACACTGTACTCGCACAACCTAAAGAGAACCAATGCAAAACTTCCATTAAAAAAGTACCAATTCTTGGCAGCAACAATAAATCCTAGTTTAGATAATTAACGAAAACCACTAATATGATCTAATACAAAAATGTTGCAATTTTTCATCAAGTAATTAAATATGCATTCAATGGCAATATCATGAGGACTGCTTGCACTGTCAAACAAGATCCAGTTCTAAACTACTCTACAAAATGTACTGTAGCAATTCTATACAATGACAATTATGCTCAGTTTTATACAATTCAAAGCGCTTCTATTGAGGTTTAACACAAAAGATCCCTCAAAAATTTAATGATTCTTCATGAAGGAAGTGAATATGTAATTACTGGCCATAACACCAGGATATTTAATTCTAAAAAATCTATAGAAAAAGTGACAGTAATTTTCAGTTTTACACACATTGAAGCCCTTCTTTGGAGATCCAATACAAAACCTCAATCAAAACATGAGCAATTATTCACAATGATGAATGAATACCATAGCTATGAAAACTATGCAAAATACGTCTTGAACACTACTCGCACAACCTAAACAGAACCAATGCAAAACTTCCATTAAAAAAGTACCAATTCTTGGCAGCGACAATAAATCCTAGTTTAGATAATTAACGAAAACCACTAATATGATCTAATACAAAAATGTTGCAATTTTTCATCAAGTAATAAATATGCATTCAATGGCAATATCATGAGGACTTCTTGCACGATCGAACAAGATCCAGTTCTAAACTCCTATAGAAAATGTAGCAATTCTGTACAATGAAAACTATGATCAGTTTTATACAATTCAAAGCGCTTCTATTGAGGTTCAACACAAAAAAACCCTCAAAAATGTAATGATTCTTCATGAAGGAAGTGAATATGTAATTACTGGCCATAACACCAGGAGATTCAATTTTAAAAATCTTTGGAAAAAGTGACACTAATGCTCAGTTTTACGCACATCAAAGCCCTTCTTTGGAGATCCAATACAAAACCTCAATCAAAACATGAGCAATTCTTCACAACGATGAATACTGCAGCTATGAAAACTATGCAAAATACGTCTTGAACACTGTACTTGCACAACCTAAAGAGAACCAATGCAAAACTTCAATTAAAAAAGTACCAATTCTTGGCCACGACAATAAATCCCAGTTTAGATTATTAACGAAAACCACTAATATGATCTAATACAAAAATGTTGCAATTTTTCATCAAGTAATTAAATATGCATTTACTGGCAATATCATGAGGACTGCTTGCACGATCGAACAAGATCAAGTTCTAAACTCCTATAGAAAATGTAGCAATTCTATACAATGACAATTATGCTCAGTTTTATACAATTCAAAGCGCTTCTATTGAGGTTCAACACAAAACTGTAATGATTCTTCATGAAGTGAATATGCAATTACTGGCCATAACACCAGGAGATTTAAATTGAAAAAATCTTTAGAAAAAGTGACACTAATGCCCAGTTTTACACACATCGAAGCCCTTCTTTGGAGATCCAATACAAAACCTCAATCAAAACATGAGCAATTATTCACAATGATGAATGAATACCATAGCTATGAAAACTATGCAAAATACGTCTTGAACACTATACTCGCACAACCTAAAGAGAACCAATGCAAAACTTCCATTAAAAAAGTACCAATTCTTGGCAGCAACAATAAATCCTAGTTTAGATAATTAACGAAAACAACTAATATGATCTAATACAAAAATGTTGCAATTTTTCATCAAGTAATTAAATATGCATTCACTGGCAGTATCATGAGGACTTCTTGCACGATCGAACAAGATCCAGTTCTAAACTCCTATAGAAAATGTAGCAATTCTATACAATGACAATTATCCTCAGTTTTATACAATTCAAAGCGCTTCTATTGAGGTTCAACACAAAAGATCCCTCAAAACTGTAATGATTCTTCATGAAGGAAGTGAATATGTAATTACTGGCCATAACACCAGGATATTTAATTCTAAAAAATCTATAGAAAAAGTGACAGTAATTTTCAGTTTTACACACATCGAAGCCCTTCTTTGGAGATCCAATACAAAACATCAATCAAAACATGAGTAATTCTTCACAATGATGAATGAATACCATAGCTATGAAAACTATGCAAAATATGTCTTGAACACTATACTCGCACAACCTAAACAGAACCAATGCAAAACTTCCATTAAAAAAGTACCAATTCTTGGCAACGACAATAAATCCCAGTTTAGATTATTAACGAAAACCACTAATATGATCTAATACAAAAATGTTGCAATTTTTCATCAAGTAATTAAATATACATTTACTGGCAATATCATGAGGACTGCTTGCACGATCGAACAAGATCCAGTTCTAAACTCCCATAGAAAATGTAGCAATTCTATACAATGACAATTATGCTCAGTTTTATATCATTCAAAGCACTTCTATTGAGGTTCAACACAAAAAACCCCTCAAAAATGTAATGATTCTTCATGAAAGAAGTGAATATGCAATTACTGGCCATAACACCAGGAGATTTAATTCTAAAAAAATCTATAGAAAAAGTGACACTAATGCTCAGTATTACACACATCTTTTGAGATCCAATACAAAACCTCAATCAAAACATGACCAATTCTTCACAATGATGAATGAATACCATAGCTATGAAAACTATGCAAAATACGTCTTGAACACTACTCGCACAACCTAAAGAGAACCAATGCAAAACTTCCATTAAAAAAGTACCAATTCTTGGCAGCGACAATAAATCCTAGTTTAGATAATTAACGAAAACCACTAATATGATCTAATACAAAAATGTTGCAATTTTTCATCAAGTAATTAAATATGCATTCAATGGCAGTATCATGAAGACTGCTTGCACGATCGAACAAGATCCAGTTCTAAACTCCTCTACAAAATGTAGCAATTCTATACAATGACAATTATGCTCAGTTTTATACAATTCAAAGCACTTCTATTGAGGTTCAACACAAAAGATCCCTCAAAACTGTAATGATTCTTCATGAAGTGAATATGTAATTACTGGCCATAACACCAGGAGATTTAAATCGAAAAAATCTATAGAAAAAGTGACACTAATGCTCAGTTTTACACACATCTAAGCCCTTCTTTGGAGATCCAATACAAAACCTCAATCAAAACATGAGCAATTCTTCACAATGATGAATGAATACCATAGCTATGAAAACTATGCAAAATACGTCTTGAACACTGTACTCGCACAACCTAAACAGAACCAATGCAAAACTTCCATTAAAAAAGTACCAATTCTTGGCAACGACAATAAATCCCAGTTTAGATTATTAACGAAAACCACTAATATGATCTAATACAAAAATGTTGCAATTTTCATCTAGTAATTAAATATGCATTCACTGGCAATATCATGAGGACTGCTTGCACGATCGAACAAAATCCAGTTATAACTCCTCTAGAAAATGTAGCAATTCTATACAACTACAATTATGCTCAGTTTTATACAATTCAAAGCACTTCTATTGAGGTTCAACACAAAAAACCCTCAAAAATGTAATGATTCTTCATGAAGGAAGTGAATATGCAATTACTGGCCATAACACCAGGAGATTTAATTCTAAAAAATTTATCAAAAAAGTGACACTAATGCTCAGTTTTACACACATCTTTGGAGATCCAATACAAAACCTCAATCAAAACATGAGCAATTTTTCACAACGATGAATAAATACCATAGCTATGATATCTACGCAGTATACATCTTGAACATCGTACTTGCACAACCTAAACAGAACCAATGCAAAACTGCCATTACATAAGCACCAATTCTTGACAATAACAATGCATCTGAGTTTTGATTGTTTAGGACAGTGGTTTTCAAATGAGGGTACGCGCACCGCCGGGGGTACTTGAAGGTATGATTTTTTTTTTTAAAAATATTCTAAAAATAGCAACAATTAAAAAATCCTTCATAAATATATTTATTGAATAATACTTCAACAAAATATGAATGTAAGTTCATAAACTGTCAAAAGAAATGCAACAATGCAATATTCAGTGTTGACAGCTAGATTCTTTGTGGACATGTTCCATAAATATTGATGTTAAAGATTTATTTTTAGTGAAGAAATGTTTAGAATTAAGTTCATGAATCCAGATGGATCTCTATTACAATCCCCAAAGAGGGCACTTTGAGTTGATATTTACTTTTATGTATAGAAATTTTTATTTGTAATTGAATCACCTGTTTATTTTTCAACAAGTTTTGAGTTATTTTTATATATTTTTTTCCAAATAGCTCAAGAAAGACCACTACAAATGAGCAATATTTTGCACTGTTATACAATTTGATAAATCAGAAACTGATGACATAGTGCTGTATTTTACTTCTTTATCTCTTTTTTTTCAACCAAAAATGCTTTGCTCTGAGTAGGGGGTACTTGAATTAAAAAAATGTTCACAGGGGGTACATCACTGAAAAAAGGTTGAGAACGACTGATTTAGGAAACCTCTAATAAGATCCAAAACAAAAACCCATCCATCCATCCATTTTCTTCCGCTTATTCCCTTTCGGGGGCGCGGGGGGCGCTGGCGCCTATCTCAGCTACAATCGGGCGGAAGGCGGGGTACACCCTGGACAAGTCGCCACCTCATCGCAGGGCCAACACAGATAGATAGACAACATTCACACTCACATTCACACACTAGGGCCAATTTAGTGTTGCCAATCAACCTATCCCCAGGTGCATGTCTTTGGAAGTGGGAGGAAGCCGGAGTACCCGGAGGGAACCCACGCATTCACGGGGAGAACATGCAAACTCCACACAGAAAGATCCCGAGCCTGGATTTGAACCCAGGACTGCAGGAGCTTTGTATTGTGAGGCAGACGCACTAACCCCTCTTCCACCGTGAAGTCCCCAAAACAAAAACACTAAATAAAAAAATCAAGCAGTTCTTAACATACATAATTGATGCTCAGATTTGATTACGACATTTAAAAGGAATTCATTAAACAATAGTATTATTGTATGTATTGTGTGTAGCAAAGTAAGGAACTTCAACCACATCAAAATAAATACAAGCTTACTAAGACCAATGTAAACCGATTACGGTGAAAACAATTAGTGAGTTTGAAAAAGTGCGTATAATGTAATGTACTTACATTCAAAGTTTTTTTTAAAGATATGTAATCATCATTAATAATGTAAGTCATGATGATGAAATGCTCTGAAGTCTAAATAGTATAATGCTGTAATAAATTCAATACCGTACACAAAGTATATTATTGCGCGTCTATACATTTTTATGTATTTAATTCTTCTCATCTTTGGGGAGTTCTTTCAAGAATAAAGCCAAAGTGTGAATCGTGCAGTCGGTCGCAGCACAGCCGGGCGCCTTTGAGAGGCTGCATATAAAATAAAAGCGGTGCATTAAGTTAGTTCAAGTGATGACATTAGGAGGCGTTCTAGTGGGAGCTTGCAGCAGTTGAGACGGCCCGTTTGAAAGCGCCAGCTTCTGACTGCGGAAGCAGCTGTTCGCTCGCTCAAAGGAAAAAAAAAAAAAAAATCAGAACAATTGCATTCATTATTATAAATGATGTTTTTTTTTTTTTTTTTACTGTACAAAAAAAAAGTTACCCTTGCTTGAACTATTTATATAAAAAGTTTTTACCCTGGACTGGAAGATATTAGATGACTTTACTTTGACTTTTTATATCACTTCAAGGAAATGTATGTTTGTATTCCATCCATCCATCCATGTTTTTTTTGTACCGCGGGTAGCAGGGGGTGCTGAAGCTTATCTGTATTGTTTATTGTAAATCTTACATATATTTTATGTTGCTACTATGATACATTTTTAGTGTACTTTATTCTTGCATTATCTTTGTAATTGAGCTACTGTGTGGAACAATTTCCCTTGTGGATCAATCAAGTTTGTCTAAGTCTGCTTGATTTCAAATGTGTGTTTATTTTTCTTGTATATTTAGTAATTCATAAAAAGTAAAATAAACACACATTCTGCGATGATGTGGTGACTTGTCCAGGGCAGTGGTTCTCAAATGGGGGTACGCGTACCCCTGGGGGTACTTGAAGGTATGCCAAGGGGTACGTGAGATTTTTTTAAAATATTATAAAAATAGCAACAATTCAAAAATCCTTTATAAATATATTTGCTGAGTAATACTTCAACAAAATATGAATGTAAATTCATAAGCTGTGAAAAGAAATGCAACAATGCAATTTTCAGTGTTGACAGCTAGATTTTTTGTGGACATGTTCCATAAATATTGATGTTAAAGATGTCTTTTTTTGTGAAGAAATGTTTATAATGAAGTTGATGAATCCAGATGGATCTCTATTACAATCCCCAAAGAGGGCACTTTAAGTTGATGATTACTTCTATGTGTAGAAATGTTATTCATAATTAAATCCCTTGTTTATTTTTTCAACAAGTTTTTAGTTATTTTTATTATTTTTTACCAAATATTTCAAGAATGACCACTACAAATGAGCAATATTTTGCACTGTTATACAATTTAATAAATCAGAAACAGATGACATAGTGCTGTATTTTACTTTGTTATCTATTTTTTTCCAACCAAAAATGTTTTGCTCTGATTAGGGCGTACTTGAATTAAAAAAAATGTTCACAGGGGGTACATCTCTGAAAAAAGGTTGCGGACCACTGGTCCAGGGTGTACCCCGCCTACCGCCCGAATCCAGCTGAGATAGACTCCAGCAAATCCCCGCGACCCCAAAGGGACAAGCGGTAGTAAATGGATATTTAGTCAATTTACTTTGTTTTTTCCTTACATATTTGTTATTGCTTTATGTAAATTAGCATTGGTGCATATATATTTGATTCAAACAAGGTTTAAAAACACACTTGCATACAAATATAAAAATAATTATTTTTATTTATTATTATTGTTGCAAAAAATAATTAACGGTAAGTAAACATGGCAAAAAAATATGCTAGTCAGATCTGTGGCTTCCTTGTTTTGTACTTTTTTTTTTCCAGAAGTCCTTATTTGGATACAGTTTACTCCAAGCTGAAAACCAAAAATGTCATGTCTTCATGAAACTACACTTGTATGGATGGAGATTTTTTTTTAACCCCAAATATGTGTTTATAAAAAAAAAACTGTGTTTATGTGGACATGGCCTTATTCTGCCACAGTTCAGATTATCGAAGCATTCCATCCACTAGAGGGCACTAGAAGACAAAGCAATGACTCCAAGATAGACATCTCCTCTATTGCTTTATACAGCAAGCCAGCTTTGGATGTGCATTTGTTTGCTTGCATGTCAACATTTGTAACACGGGAGAGCTGTACGCATCTGTGCTGTCGTTTTAGTCAGGGAGCACTTAAAAAACAACAACAACAACAACAACAAAACACTGGCAGACTGACGTGACCCGCGTCCCTCGATACGCTGCTACTTTCAAACCAAACCACAGTCAAAGTGCACAAATTGTGTCTTTGTAGCGTTTTCCAGCCACTGTATGTGCTTTTTTGGACGGGGCCCGTAGAGACGACAGAAAAAGATGCAGGTGGTCCGGGGCTGCGTTTGTACTACACTTTGAATCTGCAACACCTATTTTGAAGCCTGTTTCTATTGTTCACACTAAAAAATGTTGGGTTTGAAAATAACCCGTTTTTAACCCAACTGCTCGGTTCAGAAAAGGAAAAAAACCTTATTTGAGTTATTTAACTCCACATTTTGTGGTAATTTTTTCAACCCAACTTTTGTGTTGAATTATTTAACCAAAAAGTTGAATTATGAAACCTTAATGTTGGGTTATTACCAACCAAACTATTGGTTTGAACTCTTTAACCCAGACGCTGAGTTAAAAAATAACCCAATTACTGCTCGTTCAGAATGGAACGAACCCCTTAATTGAGTTATTTTAACTCAACATTTTGGGTTAAAAATTTCAACCCAACTTTTCCGTTGAAATATTTAACCAAAAAGTTGAATTATGAAAACTTAATGTTGGGTTATTCCCAACCAAACTATTGTGTTGAATTCTTTACCCCAAAAGTTGAGTTAAAAAAATAACCCAATTTTAACCCAACTGCTAGTTCAGAAAAGGACAAACGCCTTATTTGAGTTATTTTAACTCCACATTTTGGGTTAATTATTCGACCCAATTTTTGCATTGAATTATTAACCAAAAAGTTGAGTTATGATCATTTAAAGTTGAGTTATTCCCAACCAAACTATTGGGTTGAATTCTTTACCCCAAAAGTTGAGTTAAAAAATAACCCGTTTTTAACCCGAGTGCTGGTTCAGAAAAGGAAAAAACCCTTATTTGAGTTATTTTAACTCCACATTTTGTGGTAATTTTTTCAACCCAACTTTTGTGTTGAATTATTTAACCAAAAAGTTGAATTATGAAAACTTAATGTTGGGTTATTCCCAACCAAACTATTGGGTTGAACTCTTTAACCCAAACGCTGAGTTAAAAAATAACCCAATTACTGCTCGTTCAGAATGGAACGAACCCCCTAATTGAGTTATTTTAACTCAACATTTTGGGTTAAAAATTTCAACCCAACTTTTCCGTTGAAATATTTAACCAAAAAGTTGAATTATGAAAACTTAATGTTGGGTTATTCCCAACCAAACTATTGTGTTGAATTCTTTACCTCAAAAGTTGAGTTAAAAAAATAACCCAATTTTAACCCAACTGCAAGTTCAGAAAAGGACAAACGCCTTATTTGAGTTATTTTAACTCCACATTTTGGGTTATTTTTTTCAACCCAATTTTTGCATTGAATTATTAACCAAAAAGTTGAGTTATGATCATTTAAAGTTGAGTTATTCCCAACCAAACTATTGGGTTGAATTCTTTACCCCAAAAGTTGAGTTAAAAAATAACCCGTTTTTAACCCGAGTGCTGGTTCAGAAAAGGAAAAAACCTTTATTTGAGTTATTTTAACTCCACATTTTGTGGTAATTTTTTCAACCCAACTTTTGTGTTGAATTATTTAACCAAAAAGTTGAATTATGACAACTTAATGTTGGGTTATTACCAACCAAACTATTGGGTTGAACTCTTTAACCCAAACGCTGAGTTAAAAAATACCCCAATTACTGCTCGTTCAGAATGGAACGAACCCCTTAATTGAGTTATTTTAACTCAACATTTTGGGTTAAAAATTTCAACCCAACTTTTCCGTTGAAATATTTAACCAAAAAGTTGAATTATGAAAACTTAATGTTGGGTTATTCCCAACCAAACTATTGTTTCGAATTCTTTACCCCAAAAGTTGAGTTAAAAAAATAACCCAATTTTAACCCAACTGCAAGTTCAGAAAAGGACAAACGCCTTATTTGAGTTATTTTAACTCAACATTTTGGGTACATTTTTTCAACACATTTTTCCGTTGAATTATCTCACCAAAAAGTAGAGTTATGACAACATAATGTTGGGTTATTCCCAACCAAACTATTGGGTTAAATTCTTTAACCCAAATGCGGAGTTAAAAAATAACCCAATTTTAACCCAACTACTGGTTCAGAAAATGACGAAGCCCTTATTTGAGTAATTTTAACTCAACATTTTGGGTAAATTTTTTCAACCCATTTTTGCGTTGAATTATCTCACCAAAAAGTAGAGTTATGACAACATAATGTTGGTTTATTCCCAACCAAACTATTGGGTTGAATTATTTAATTCAAAAGTTGAGTTAAAAATTAACTAAATTTTAGCCCAACTGCTGGTTCAGAAAAGGACGAACCCTTTTTTGAGTTATTTGAACTCAACATATTGGGTACATTTTTTCAACCCAACTTTTGCGTTGAATTATCTCACCAAAAAGTTGAGTTATGACAACATAATGTTGGGTTATTCCCAACTAAACTGTTGGTTTGAATTATTTAACCCAAAAGTAGTGTTAAAAAATAACTAAATTTTAACCCATATGCTGGTTCAGAAAAGGACGAACCCCTTATTTGAGTAATTTTAACTCAACATTTTGCGTACATTTTTTCAACCCAACTTTTGCGTTGAATTATCTCACCAAAAAGTAGAGTTATGACAACATAATGTTAGGTGTTTCCCAACCAAACTATTGGATTGAATTATTTAATCCAAAAGTTGAATTAAAAAATAACTCAATTTCAACCCAAATGCTGGTTCAGAAAAGGACGAACCCCTTATTTGAGTAATTTCAACTCAACATTGTCTACGACTCTAAGTGCTAGCCTTCATTTTGTAGGCACGACTCTGGTTAATTTTCAAATTCTATCAGATGCTTCATACTGCAAAATCTGTATTTTGATATAGGACCACATTTTAAAACAACGATTCTCTGTACTTCCCCTAAAAAAGTCGACCATTTTTTTACTGTAGCATGAACGTTGTCTCATTCTTCTTTAGCAAAGCAAATAACCTATTTTACGAATGGAACAATACTAACTCTAATTCTGCCATCAAGTATTGTTCTTTCAACAACAGATTGTATTGGGAAATATTCAAAATCTCTCGGATGGGGCAAAGATTGGATTCCGCGCAAAGCTTTTTGTTGCACAGTGTCTACAACTTGAAGTGAAGTACAACTCCCATAAATTGTCGGAATCTATCATATCCATTAGACAGCAAAATATATTTTTAATTTAGGGCCATGTGTTGAAACGATTCAGGAAAAAGTCGTATTCTATGTACTTCCCCGGAAAAGGTCTGCCATTTCTTATTGTAACATTAACATAATAAACCTTGTTCTTCTTTAGCAAGAGGAACTAACTTTACATTTAGCAAATGAAAAGTAACTACTAATAACTCTTACACCTAGATCTGTTCTTTTAACAAGTGATCGTATTAAGAAAAATTCTAAATCTATTGGAAGGGCAAAGGATCGGATTTCATGTAGAGTCTTTTTTGCACTTCATTTTGTAAACACTATTCCTGTAAATTGTCGGAATCTACAGTATCTGATGCTTGAGACTGCAAAATCTGTATCCGATTTAGGACCACGTTTCGAAACAACGATTCTCTGTACTTCCCCTGAAAAAGTCTACCATTTTTTACTGCGGCATCAACGTCGTTTTGTTCTTCTTTAGCAAAGCAAATAATCTATTTTGCGAACGGAAAAATACCAACACTCACATCAAGAACTGTTCTTTCAACAACAGATCATATTGGGAAATATTCAAAATCTCTAAGATGGGGCAAAGATCGGATTCCGCGTGAAACTTTTTATTTTGCGCAGTGTCTACAACTTGAAGTCAAGTACAACTCCCATAAATTGTCGGAATCTATCAGATGCTTTGGACTGCAAAATATGTTTTTAGTTTAGGGCCATGTGTTGAAATGATTCCGTAAAAGATCGGATTCTATGTACTTCCATGGAAAAGGTCCGCCATTTCTTACTGTAACAATAACGTGATAGCCTCGTTCTTCTTTAGCAAGAGGAACTAACATTCGATTCTGCGAATGAAAAGTAACTAATAATATCTATTACACTTAGAACTGTTCTTTCAACAAGCGATCGTATTAAGAAAAATTCCAAAATCTATTGGAAGGCCAAAAGATCGGATTCCATGTGTAGTCTTTGTTGCACAGTGTCTTGAAGGGCTAGCCTTTACTTTGTAAGTAAATTTTTGGAATCTACAGAATCTGATTTTTGAGACTGCAAAATCTGTATCCAATCCAGGACCACGTGTTAAACCTATTTGAGAAAAGATCGGATTCCATATGAAGCTTTTTTGTCTACAACTGAGTCTAAAACTGATGATACTAGCCTTCATTTTCTCTGTAAATTGTCAGAAACTATAAGACTGCAATACTTCAATCTGATTTAATTATTTGATGTGCTCAAATGACTCAAAGAAAGATCGGATTCCGTGTGTTCCATGAAAAAAGTAGCTTTAAAAAAATAAAAAATAAATGATCTTCGTAGCTCGCTCTTCTATAGCAAGAATGACTTGTCAATTTTTGGGATTTGAAAGGCATGAATCTCCAATTCATGTGTTCCACAAAAAGTAAACACATTGCTACCGGGAATGATTGCATAGTTAACGCGTGATGGAATCAAGCATGTTATAAACATCCCTGCTTTACGTCTTAAAGGTGTGCTGGCGATGTGAAGAAGCCTCCGAGGATTAGCTTCACTTTTTCTTCTTCTTCTTCTTCTCGTGAGAGCCAAATTAAAAAACCATGACACACCAAAGGGAGGAATCTAATTCCCATCATCAAGACCCATTCTTTTGCTCATTTTTTTTTAAGCTTTTAACTTTTTGGATCCCCCCCTCCCTGCCCGCGACGCTGTTTTTGTGTTTTCGAGTTTGTTTTTCGCTGCCTGTCGCCGCCGAGCGCTACAGCCACTTTCAAAAAGCCCGCCTGTCACGCTTCGCCTTTGAGGCCGCTTTGAAATTTCAACGTACATGTTGTCAGGCGTGATTGACAGGTCCGTCCCAGAGCGGCTCTGCAGGCAGGCTGTCTTTTTGTCGGAGGAGACGTAATAAAGGCCAGAAGAAGCCGGGGAAGAGAAAACACACACAAATAAGTCAAACCAAACTGCCGTTTTATCGCCTTTTTGACATGAATGAGATTCATGCTCAAGCCGACATGTTCAGACCCTCAACGGGACACCAAAGGCAGCTGGACCAGACAGCTGCTGGACGTTCTTATCAGTTAAACACCCCCATCTCAAAAAGGACGTAGCATTTGTTTTTTAAAAAAAATGAAAATGCTTCAAAAATACATACATTATTAATTTTTTCGGTGTTAATTCATAACGCAAGGAAGCATATTAGAAAAACTTGAATAGTAATGATGATAATATAATGTGTTAAGGATTAAACAGTAAAATAAAGTGCCATCCATTCATTTTCTACCTCTTGTTCCTTTAGGGGTCGATAAAAGGTTGCGATTAAATATTTTCTCATTTTTTTAAACGATAAATTAATGGTTATAATAATTTTGATTAATTAGCTACATATTTGTATTAATAATGATTAAATATCACTATTATAAATATTAAAAATGTTATAATATAAACCAGGGGTCCCCAAACTATGGCCCGTGGGCCGGATACCGATAAACCGGCGTCCAAAACCCGGTCTGCGGGAAGTCCCAAGTTTCGAAAAATAAAAATAATATATTTTTTAATTATTATTATTATTTTTTTTTTATTCTGTCCTTTCTGATCCATTTTCTGCCGCTTGCTACTTTCGGTGTCTCCGAGCTGCTCTGGCAAATAATACTATTTACGAATGAATTTTCCCATCAATAACGTGACATTATCAGCAAAATGCGCGCTCTTTCAGTCAATTAATGCGTGAGGAATTCATATATATATATATATATATATATATATATATATATATATATATATATATATATATATGGGCTGAGAATCTTTGGGTGTCCCACGATTCGATTCAATATCAATTCTTGGGGTCGCGATTCGATTATAAATCGATTATAAATCGATTTTTTTCGATTCCACGCAATTTTCTATTCAAAAACGATATTTTTCCCATTCAAAACGATTCTGTATTCATTCGATACATAGGATTTCAGCAGGATCTACCCCAGTCTGCTGACATGCAAGCAGAGTAGTAGATTTAAAAAAAAAAAAACTTGTATAATTGTAAAGGACAATGTTTTATCAACTGATTGCAATAATGTAAATTTGTTTTAACTATTAAATGAACCAAAAATATGACTTATTTTATATTTGTGAAAACATTGGACACAGTGTGTTGTCAAGCTTATGAGATGCCATGCAAGTGTAAGCCACTGTGACACTATTGTTCTTTTTTTTTTTTTTTTTATAAATGTCTAATGATAATGTCAATGAGGGATTTTTAATCACTGCTATGCTGAAATTTTAGCTAATATTGATACTGTTGTTGATAATATTCATTTTTGTTTCACTACTTTTGGTTTGTTCTGTGTCGCCTCTCAATTGCTCTGTTTATTGCAGTTCTGAGTGTTGCTGGGTCAGGTTTGGTTTTGGAATTGGATTGCATTGTTATGGTATTGCTGTGGATTGTTTTGTGGGATTGATAAAAAAAAAAAAGAATCGATTTAAAAAAAAATTGAGAATCGATTCTTAATTGCACAACGTGAGAATCGTGATTCGTATTCGAATCGATTTTTCCCACACCCCTAATATATATATATATATATATATATTCTTTCAGTCAATTATTTCCCAAAGCTGTCACCATGTTGAACTCTAACTTAAAATAATAATAATTCACCCCTATACAATATCATGCCTTAATACCCTACTGTGGAATACTACCCTTCGAGTGCAATATGTCCGACACTGATTGTTATTTATTACTTCGGTACTCTTGTCTTGTTCTGTATATTGTACAGTATTTTGTATTTCTATAGTGTTTTGTATATTGTACAGGATTGCTTATTATTTTTATTGGATAGTAGTCTGTTTATTTCAATTGTTAGTTTTTCCTTTTTACCTCTTATGTCATTTTTTTCACCCCATATTTGTTCCCACTACCGCACCTTAAGTTGGAGTCTTTAATCTCGTTATATGCAAATATAATGACAATAAAGTTCATTCTATTCTAGTGCGTGAGGAATATATATATATATACATATATATATATATTATATACATACATACATACATATATACACACATACACAGCCCAGCCCCCGGCAAAATCACTAGTGTCTCAAAGGGCTGCACAAACCACAACACAGACCACTACGACATCCTCGGTAGGCCCACATAAGGGCAAGGAAAAACTCACACCCAGTGGGACGTCGGTGACAATGATGACTATGAGAACCTTGGAGAGGACGAAAGCAATGGATGTCGAGCGGGTCCAACATGATACTGTGAAAGTTCAATCCATAGTAGATCCAGCACAGCCGCGAGAGTCCAGTCCAAAGCGGATCCAACACAGCAGCGAGAGTCCCGTCCACAGCGGAGCCAGCAGGAAACCATCCCAAGCGGAGGCGGATCAGCAGCGCAGGTATGTCCCGAGCCAATACACAGGCAAGCGGTCCATCCTGGGTCCCGACTCTGGACGAGCGGTCCATCCTGGGTCCCAACTCTGGACAGCCAGTACGTCTCATCCATGGCCATCGGACCGGACCCCCTCCACAAGGGAGAGTGGGATATAGGAGAAAAAGAAAAGAAACGGCGGATCAACTGGTCTAAAAAGGGAGTCTATTTAAAGGCTAGAGCAGGGGTGCCCATTACGTCGATCGCGATCGACTGGTCGATCTCGGAGGGTGTGTCAGTCGATCTCAAGCCAGGCATTAAAAAATAGACATAAAAATGAGCAATCATCAATCATACCAAGACTTCACTTTCATCAGTTGTTTGACATTCTCGGCACCCGAGGATCTTGTGAGATGACGCTGGCTGCTGCGAGCTCATGTTTAAGAAAAAAATCACTAACAGGGCGGACGCAGAGAAACACATTTTATTTCTAGAGACTCCGTACCTACTGTCAAAACTCTAAAGACCGACTGCACAGTTCCTGTCTTCACCATAAAAGACCTGTTTCATCCTGCCTGTGCTAACAAAATAAGAGTCTCAGAAAGCTAGCGTGCACAAGCTAGCAAGCTACGGAGTTTGATGCCAATGTATTTCTCCCCCGCCCTCAGCGACCGCTTTCTCACTTGCTTGCCCACCCGCACAGTCACTGACGTCACTCACCTGCTGCCAGACATTAAAGGGCCACACACATATGCTACTCTCATAACAAAGTGTTTAAAAACGAGTATGCAAGTTGGACAAATGAGATGCCAAATCCAACCACTTTCATGTGGTATTGGACAGAAAGGAGGACTTTTTTTTCCTCCATTTGAAAATGCGGACGTTATCAGCACCACTGTCTAATTCCAATCAATGCAAGTCATCAGAATCAGGTAATACAGCAACTTATATTCTTGTTTTCATGAAAGAAAGGAATCTATGTGTGTTAAACATGCTTGTATTATCATTAAACACCATTAACTTGTTAACAAAAATGTCTCTTTCATAAATAAATAAATATAAATTATAAATAGGAATGAGGTAGATCTCCTCGACTTGGTCAATTGAAAAGTAGCTCGCCTGCAGAAAAAGTGTAAGCGCCCCTGGGCTAGAGTATACAAATGAGTTTTAAGGTGAGACTTAAGTGCTTCTGCTGAGGTGGCATCTCGAACTGGGAATTGGGAACAGGTGGGTGCCATGACTGGGTATAAAAGCACCTTCTATGAAATGCTCAGTCATTCACAAACAAAGATGGGGCGAGTGTCACCACGCTCTTTTGATTGATTGATACTTTTATTAGTATATTGGACAGTTCAGTACGTATTCCGTACAATTGACCACTAAATGGTAACACCCCAATAAGTTTTTCAACTTGTTTAAGTCGGGGTCCACGTTAATCAATTCATGGTAAATGGCCCTGAACAAATGCTTGAGCAAATAGTCGAACAGTTTAAGAACATTTCTCAACACCACCATTAATGCTGAGAGGTACATACAGGTTTTGGAGCAACATATATTGCCATCCAAGCAAAATTATAATTTAGCTCATTTCAGCAAGACAATGCCAAGCCACGTGTTATAACAGCGTGGCTTCATAGTAAAATAGTGCGGGTACTAGACTGGCCTGCCTGTAGTCCAGACCTGTCTCCCATTGAAAATGTGTGGCGCAATATGAAGCGTAAAACACCACAACGGAGCTTAAGCTGTACATCAAGCAAGAATGGGAAATAATTCCACCTGAAAAGCTTCAAAAATTGGTCTCAATCAATCAATGTTTATTTATATAGCCCCAAATCACAAATGTCTCAAAGGACTGCACAAATCATTACGACTACAACATCCTCGGAAGAACCCAAATGTTTATTGAGTGTTGTTAAAAGGAAAGGCCATGTAACACAGTGGTAAAAATGCCACTGTGTCAACTTTTTTGCAATGGGTTGCTGCCATTAAATTCTAAGTTTCAATCAATCAATCAATCAATGTTTATTTATACAGCCCTAAATCACAAATGTCTCAAAGGACTGTACAACCCCCCCCCCCCCACCCCACCCCATCCCCCAAACCCCCCACCCCCCAGGGGACCGAAAGCAATGGATGTCGAGCGGGTCTAACATGATACTGTGAAAGTTCAATCCATAGTGGCTCCAACACAGCCGCAAGAGTTCAGTTCAAAGCGGATTCAAGACAGCAGCGAGAGTCCCGTCCACAGGAAACCATCCCAAGTGGAGTCGGATCAGCAGCGTAGAGATGTCCCCAACCGATACACAGACGAGCGGTCCATCCTGGGTCTCGACTCTGGACAGCCAGTACTTCATCCATGGCCATCGGACCGGACCCCGGACAGAGTAGAAAAGGAAAAGAAGCGGCAGATCAACTGGTCTAAAAAGGAGGTCTATTTAAAGGCTAGAGTATACAAATGAGTTTTAGGTGAGACTTAAATGCTTCTCCTGAGGTAGCATCTCGAACTGTTACCGGGAGGGCATTCCAGTGTACCGGAGCCCGAACGGAAAACGCTCTATAGCCCGCAGACTTGTTTTGGGCTTAAGGAATCACTAATAAGTTGGAGTCCTTTGAACGCAGATTTCTTGCCGGGACATATGGTACAATACAATCGGCAAGATAGGCTGGAGCTAGACCGTGTAGTATTTTTAAACTTTAAACTTTAAAGTCACATCTTAAGTGCACAGGAAGCCAGTGCAGGTGAGCCAGTACAGGCGTAATGTGATCAAACTTTCTTGTTCTTGTCAAAAGTCTAGCAGCTGCATTTTGTACCAACTGTAATCTTTTAATGCTAGACATGGGGAGACCCGAAAATACTACATTACAGTAGTCGAGGCGAGACGTAACAAATGCATGGATAATGATTTCCGCGACGTTAGTAAACAAAATGGAGCGAATTTTAGCGATACTATGGGGATGAAAGAAGGCCGTTTTAGTAACGCTTTTAATGTGTGCCTCAAAGGAGAGAGTTGATGATTATTTGCACAAAAAGTTTCTCAGTTCGAACATTAAATATCTTGTCTTTGCAGTCTATTCAATTGAATATAATTTGAAAAAGATTTAAAAATCCTTTTATTCTGTTTTTATTTACGATTTACACTACGTGCCAACTTCACTGGTTTTGGGTTTTGTAGATAGCAACGTAGCTCTTTAAGATAAAAACTGTAGCTGCCATTATGATGTGCAGTGATGTTTTCTAATGACCGTGAGTCTTCAACTGTACACAGTATTTCAATGGTTGGAATCTGCGCTTTTGGATGATATACCAGTTACAATGGTAATATAATTAGTTACAATGGTAATCTAATTAGTTACCGTGGTAATCTACGTCACAGAAGCTCAGACGAGCCACCAAGCAGTGTGGGCGGGGAGCGTTTCTACAGATGCGGAAGGAGATTTTCCCAACAAAGTTCTAAAGCTTAGTGATATATCAGATATATCAGATTGTAGGTGGGTTTATTTTCTACCCTTCGCGTTCATATCACTCTGTTTGTTGCATTTTTGTTGCGTTTCACTTGACTGTAAAATATGTCGATCGAAAGGGGGTGTGACATTCATAATTTGTCAATATTCAGTGTTTTATCGTTCATAGAAAAATTTAACATTTCTTATGTTTTTTAAGGCGGTCTGTCATAGCGTTTTTAGCATTCAATCAGACATTTTTGTGAGGTTTTGTATTAGTGTTCCTAAAAATAGATATACCAGCCCCCAGACACAATTTTTTCTCTAAATGTGGCCCTCGAGTCAAAATAATTGCCCAGGCCTGCACTAGAGAGCTAGCTAGACATAGATAAATGAATAAAATAAATATTTAGGTATAGAAAGCTCACCAGTGGCATACAGGAGTAAACTAGTAGCAAAGCTAGATAATAATGTAGAAAAGTAGGACGTAACTTAGCTATAGATAGATAGACAGAAATAGGAAACAATAGCAGCAAAGTAAACTAGAAGGATAATCAACTAGACATAAATGTAGCATTATTTCAGTCTCAAAGTACCCATCCTACATTTTTCTTTGACAAACTACAACCAAAAGCAGGATGTTAGAATATCTGTGAAGAATACGTTTTTTTTTATTGTAGAATTTTTAGGTTGTCTTTATTCAAGAGTTGCTTGTACGGCTCAGAGAGAAAGGAAGAAGTGCTGAAAAGATGACTTCCACTGTCTGAATAAAAGGTTCGTCGTCCTTTGCTGGGAGAAAAAACAACATGTCTGCACTTTGATAACCGCTTGACATTTGACAGCCCCCTTTTTTTTGTATAAAGACCACTCACATGTGTTTAATCTTTAAAACTGCAATCTTGTGGAAGTAGGAGCAGTGTTGTTAAAAAGTAAAACGTTTTACTGCAGATATCAGATGCAACATCGCTGCTTTTTAACTTCTACATTGTTATTCTTGTCTACTGATAATATACAACATGTTCCACATTTTTATATTTCTTTGTTTTATTTTTCTTTTTCTTATTCTTAATGATCAGCAGAATGGCGGCCAAAGGTTTCGGCTGAGATTCCAATTTTGGATCTTTTCACCAACTTTGCTGCTTTAATTGTCATGATTGTGATTTCCTTTATTGTCTAATAGCTGGAATAATTTCTCTAAATTTAAAAAGGAGCACACCACAACACTTTCAACTCATTACATTGTTACTTTGTTCACCATTTCTCCAAATCATATTTTAATAAATAATGACAGTATTATTTAGAACCTACAAAACTGCAATACAAATATGCAGAATTATTATTACAAATTAATGTTTCCTAAATGTAATACGTTTCCCTTTTTTAAAAAAATCCACAAAAACAACACATAAAACATGAATCATAATTAGCATTAAAGTGTGTAATGTTTTTTTTTGTTTTTTAATTAAATGTGTAAATTGTTTTTTAAAAATATAAACAGTGAAATAAAACCACCTAAAACACAAAAACACTTTGTTTTAGGCATAAAGATAAAGATGACAATAACAATCATAATAGTAAGAACAATACAAATAATAATACATTTTAAAAAAGATGCATAAGAATAACAAAAAGAATAAGAACAATAGGAATACGAATAAGAATTTGAAGGCCTTGTGATGAGGTGGCGACTTGTCCAGGGTGTATCCCGCCTTCCGCCCGATTGTAGCTGAGATAGGCGCCAGCTCCCCCCGCGACCCCAAAAGGGAATAAGCGGTAGAAAATGGATGGATGGATAAGAAGATGTATCATCCATCCATTATCTCAGCTACAATCGGGCGGAAGGTGGGATACACCCTGGACAAGTCGCCACCTTATCGCAGAAGATGTATCATATTATATGATATCCTTATATAATACCAGTAACAATATTAATATTGATTATAATGACAATTAACTGACCCATGGTAAACAAACAAGCAAATATCACATTTTTCCAGTACTATATGATGAAAATTTTAATTTTACAAGCTAATTTCATACTGCCAACTTATGAGTTGTGACCAAACAATGGTCTCCACTGAACAAACATTTATATTTTTAAAACATTTTATGTCACTGGAAATCATTTTTAGCATTTTAAAATATACTCAAAATAAAAAGATGCCTGTATAAGTTAATAACCCATGCATATACCACCCTCCCAACCAATAGGGGGCAGCAATCTAGCAAGTCCACCCATGTTAAACATACAATTCAATAGCCAGCTTGTTCCCAACTACTACTACCAATATTCGTTTAAAATCTCAGTTGCATCTGCAGATTGGCTGCAATTTCATTTTAAACAAGTTCTGAAGCTTATATGTTATATTGCAGTCAAGAAACATCTGCATGAGCATAACTGTAATATAAGACGTTATGGCTAAGTAATAAGAGTTTTCTGCACATATCGACCTCGCTGACGTATAAGAGAGGCCTTTTTGTTTCGCCTCAGTGTGACGCTGAAGCGTACAGTGGGGCAAAAAAGCATTTAGTCCGCCACCGATTGTGCGAGTTCTCCCACTTAAAATGATGACAGAGGTCTGTAATTTTCATCATAGGTACACTTCAACTGTGAGAGACAGAATGTGAAAAAAAAAATCCAGGAATTCACATTGTAGGAATTTTAAAGAATTTATTTGTAAATTATGGTGAAAAATAAGTATTTTTACAACCATGCTTCACAGTAGGTTTGGTGTTCTTGGAATGCAACTCAGTATTTTTCTTCCTCCAAACACGACGAGTTGAGTTTATACCAACAAGTTCTAATTTGGTTTCATCTGACCACATGACATTCTCCCAATCCTCTGCTGTATCATCCATGTATCCATTTTGGTATAAACTCAACTCGTCGTGTTTGGAGGAAGAAGAATACTGAGTTGCATCCCAAGAACACCATACCTACTGTGAAGCATGGGGGTGGAAACATCATGCTTTGGGGTTGTTTTTCTGCTAAGGGGACAGGACGATTGATCCGTGTTAAGGAAAGAATGAATGGGGCCATGTATCGTGAGATTTTGAGTCAAAACCTCCTTCCATCAGTGAGGGCTTTGAATGGTTGAACAAACACTTATTTTTTACCATTTTTTACAAATAAATTCTTTAAAATTCCTACAATGTGAATTCCTGGATTTTTTCTTCACATTCTGTCTCTCACAGTTGAAGTGTACCTACGATGAAAATTACAGACCTCTGTCATCATTTTAAGTGTGAGAACTTGCACAATCGGTGGCTGACTAAATACTTTTTTGCCCCACTGTATGTCTGTGTTTAGTACTCAGCGAGGCGTTAGCGCTTCTCAATATCTTCCACTCTGCAATATGTTATCTTGGGTGGGGTGGGGGGGTGGGGGGGCAAGCCACGTGCTGGAAGGAGACAACAAAGCCACAGCCAGTTACATAATTCATGTCAGCCGTATTCAAATAAAATTTATCGCATTGTCAATCACGCGGCGTGCGTGCGCCGATAACGTTATAAATTAATAAAGTAGCGCTGCCGTGGGAGCGCGTGAATGAGCGTGTTTAGTCATTCTGTTTGACAACACAAGAAGGAGGGCCGCTATTCCGCTGGGTGGGAGTCAAATTTCACACTTCCACAGATTTATTGTTCCCCTTCCTACCGATGTTTAAAAGATGGAGTCTTGCTCTGGAAAGGGAAACTGTACTGAGAGAGGGAGGAACTTTTGTTTGGGCATAAACCAGGAGAACATTCTCCCAAGGAGGAAATATAAAAAAATAAAATATGTGACCCAACACAAATTAAATTATTAGCAAGTATTTGTTTTTTGTTGTTGTATTTCTCTTAATACATCCATCCATCCATCCATTTTCTACCGCTTATTCCCTTTCGGGGTCGCGGGGGGTTGCTGGCGCCTATCTCAGCTACAATCGGGCGGAAGGCGGGGTACACCCTGGACAAGTTGCTACCTCATCGCAGGGCCAACACAGATAGACAGACAACATTCACACTCACATTCACACACTAGGGCCAATTTAGTGTTGCCAATCAACCTATCCCCAGGTGCATGTCTTTGGAAGTGGGAGGAAGCCGGAGTACCCGGAGGGAACCCACGCATTCACGGGGGAGAACATGCTAACTCCACACAGAAAGATCCCGAGCCTGGATTTGAACCCAGTACTGCGGGACCTTCGTATTGTGAGGCAGACGCACTAACCCCTCTTCCACCGTGAAGCCTCTTAATACATACTAATGCAAAAAGAATACCCATGTAATAAACAATTCTGTCTGTGTTGGCCCTGTGATGAGGTGGCGACTTGTCCAGGGTGTCCACTGCCTTCCGCCCAAATGCAGCTGAGATAGGCTCAAGCACCCCCCACAGCCCCATAAGGTACAAGCGGTAGGAAAATGGATGGATTAATTAATTTTACAATTAATTGTAAAAGTAAACAAAACACAACAAACGGGAAACTTTTCACAAATTTAGAAAGAATACATATTTTTTTTAGACATTACAGTATATCTTTAGAGAAAATGTTTGGCTAAAATATAAACCGGAAATGTTATCAAGACTTGGAGTATGACTTGGATTGTTCTCCGATGCAAAGGGAAATTGGCACAAGCCAGACGTGAATGTGAGTGCATCTTTTTATTTTTTACACTAATAAACTACAAAAAGGCAAACAAAGGGCGCTCACAAGGAGGTACAAACACTTGGCTACTGAAAACAGAACTACCACAATGGCAAAAACAAAACTAAACAACTGTGACATAACTAAACCAAAAACTTACTTGATATAGCAGGAGGGAATAAACAGCATGGCTTTGCATGAATCGGGTTGAGGGATATGTAAAGTTGCCAGGCTGACCACCTGGCAACTACAGGTTTAAATAATGAACATGATCATTACAAACAGGTGTTAGGGCTGAGGACAGGGGCGTGACATGAGGGCAAGGTGGAAATTAATGAGTTGGCATGGAAACAAAGCAAACAAGGAAGTGCCAAAGCAGGAAACAAGTGTCCAAAAAATAAAACCAAACATGACAAAAACAAAACATGATTTCATGGGTGTGACAATTGTACGGATGTCTTAAGTCTGTCACCGTCACGGCTTTTGAAGCCATGCTAAATTAGCAGTTATCTTAATGGGCTTTTGAATGGACGCTGCTAAAGCAAACTGAAACTATTAGAAATTATATTTCGACACACCGTTGAACAAATGCAGAGCACAATAACCAGCTTAAAGTACTTACATTTTATTTTGTTTTATAGATGTCATCTGTAGATAAGGGCAGCTTTTTACTGAAAAAAGTGTCAGAAAATGTGTTTTTACTATCTAACGTTTGTACAGTTAAAGCTTTTCATGTTGCGTTTCTCAATTTTAGGTAAAATGATTTAAAAAAAACTTATTTGGCTTGTGACTGATCATTAAATTATTTGACTTTTTTTTCGGCCATTCCACCCATTTGATGCCAGGAAATTAAATTGCACGACAAACTTATCTACATTTTTTTTTCTTCATTTTTTGAAGCAAATGGTTGTGCATATTGATCTGTTTGCATATTTATTCAAAAAAAAAAAAAAAAGTCTAACAATTCAAACTCCCATAACCACTCGAAAAGTAATTCGGATACAAAGTCTTTCATAAATCTTTTAAAGAAAGGATCTTTCTTACATACCATATCTGTGTTATTCCTTATAGGTGGGTTGCAATCACATGACCATGGTCTTAGCCCACAGGTGTCAAAGTCAAGGCCTGTGGGCCACTTCTGGCATTATCATTCTATGTGACCTGCAAAAGCCTGAAAAAAAAATGGTTTTCAATAAAATCCTTTTCTTAAATTAATTTTCTTTAAAATGCATATTTTAAACCATAATATTATCTGATCATGTCAATTATATTATCATATACTGTATTGAAAAACAATTATTGTGAGATAGTAACAAATCGTTAAATATCTGCTTGTCACCTTTAATTATGATTTTAAAGCAAGTTATACAATGAAAAAAAAAATGCATATGCATTTCAATTAATCATGATTAATCACAGGTTATTACCCGCATGCATAATGTAAATTAACTTTAAAAAAACGGCCCTCTGAAAGCAACCATTACTGCAATGTGGCCCTCAATGAAAATGAGATTGACACTCCTGTCCTCGCACTATTAGACTACTGTTTATTTACATGAATCAGTGCAGATTTAAAGGCCTACTGAAACCCACTACTACCCACCACGCAGTCTGATAGTTTATATATCAATGATGAAATATTAACATTGCAAACACATGCCAATACGGCCTTTTTAGTTTACTAAATTGCATTTTTAAATTTCGCGCGGAGTATCCTGTTGAAAACGCCGGGGTATGATGACGCGTGACGTCACGGATTGTAGCGGACATTTTGATCCAGCACCGATCCCAGCTATAAGTGGTCTGCTTTAATCGCATAATTACACAGTATTCTGGACATCTGTGTTGCTGAATCTTTTGCAAGTTGTTCAATTAATAATGGAGACGTCAAAGAAGAAAGATGTAGGTGTGAAGCGGTTTGCCCACATATGTGGTCCTCTCCAAGGTTCTCACCGGGGTGTATTTTTCCTTGTCCTCATGTGGGCTCTGTACCGAGGATGCCGTTGTGGTTTGTGCAGCCCTTTGAGACACTTGTCATTTAGGGCTATATAAATAAACATTGACTGATTAATTGATACTGAATTCTGGTGGTGTCAGAAGAGTATAACATACAATGGAATTTGGAGAAAAAAAAAGTGAAAAAATAAAAATTAGCATGTCACTACACATGAAGTACACGTTTGTGTACTTATGGACTAAGTACATCATATCAAAGGATGATTTTTAGTTTTTATTCTAATTAGGGTCCAATAAGCCCAAATAGCAAAGAGAAATAAAATAAAAAACATTTAAACAAACAGCTTGGGCCTTAAGAGATTAAAGTTGGACTTCTCGCTGTGCCATTTAGTTAACATCACATGACTGCTACGTGAATAACTATTATTGCTGATTTGAGACAATATAATGCATGTCTGTTGGCTGCTTTTGTTTATATGAACATTCATTTTGTTTGCTTATAATATGCAGCCTTTGAGTTTAGGGTCTGAAATAAAGTTTTACAATAAAAACAAAACACAGTTGTTTAACCATATGTCAATTATATTACATTTTATTTATTTTTTCCATGTTTTAGTCATAATTTCTGTTTACCAGTTACAACCCCTTTGCTAAAATCTCAACACATAAATGCTTGGTAGTTATATTTCATGCATTTGCTAATTCTATGCTAAAAAGTCACTCCTTTTTCTTTCAGTCATGTTATTAAAATTTTTGAGTTAGGGAACCTTTTTAAAAAATTAACAAAATTGCCAGAGATGGGCCAATACACATTTTGAGATGTTCAATATGTGTATTATCAGATTTGGAGTTATAAAAAAAGACAGAAATTCAAGTATATTTTGCTAGCGTTTCCCCAAATGACTTCATAGTTGGCATTGTCACGCCAAATTTCTTCCCTCTACAAAAACCTCCCCCCATTTACTTCCGGAGTCATGATTAATACAGATGTTTTGTTAACGCTATATTATAAAAATATAACGCTATATTATAAAAATATAACGCTATATTATAAAAATATAACGCTATATTATAAAAATACAGACGTTTTGTTAACGCTATATTCCATCCATCCATTTTCTACCGCTTATTCCCTTTTTGGGGTCGCGGGGGGCGCTGGCGCCTATCTCAGCTACAATCGGGCGGAAGGCGGGGTACACCCTGGACAAGTCGCCACCTCATCGCAGGGCCAACTGACGCTATATTATAAAAAAAAAATAAAAAAATGATAAAAACAATTTACAAACACAAGCTATGGGATGACGTAAGAGGAAACGTGAGGAAACGTGACCCCGGAAGTAAATGTGTCATCCCATAGCTTGTGTTTGTAAATTGTTTTTTTAATTTAATTTTTTATAATATAGCGTTAACAAAACGACTGTATTTTTATAATATAGCGTTCTATTTTTATAATATAGCGTTAACAAAATGTCTGTATTAATCATGACCCCGGAAGTAAATAGGGGGGAAGAAATTTGGGGTGACAGCATACGATTTGTTTTCATGTGGACTTTTATGACTGAGCTACCGTAATGCCACAAATAGAGGCGCAGTCAAATCTTCCTGCTGCTTTCTCAAGCAACCTTCTTGTAATCGCACTCAAACAAACAACAGAACGTCCACCGTCCCGCACCTGTTCCTCTACCCGACGTCTCCGCTTTATGACGCCTTTACAGAGGCGCGTGCCGCCCCCCCACCCCCCCTCCGAACGCTTGAACATGTGAGGCGGGCGCTGAATGCCTGATTAAAAAGGAGACGGCGCCGCGCAGACTTCTCCGATGATTTGGCGCTCTTGAAGTCAGCCAGCCAGCCAGCCAGGTGTTGAGTGTTTGCGGGAGAGATACCGTCTGAAAGAACTTGAGAGACGCAGGAGAGACTCGCGAGAACAATGCGTGATAAACAAGCCCTCACATCTCGAAAACGGAAGTCTTAAAAGTCTGCTTTTAAACGCAAGACGGGCCTGTCGCTCATTAGCATGGCGAGCATGTGTTCGCGGCACTTTTCCACGCCAGCGAAACACCTTTTTTTTTTTGTGGCGAGCCAATCTGACCTCGCCGTTATCGCGGCAGGTGTGCTCATCCCTCTTCCCCCTTCGTGCCCGCGCCCCCAATGACGGACCCGCGCTCAGCGTAACCTCCGTTTGTGTGATCTCGCCGTGAGTTGTGTAACGCTTGTTTCTTTTTCTGTTTTTCTAAATCCCTCTCTTGCTCCTTCTGCCAGTTGCATTCGCTATTGACTGTTTATGCTTTTTAATGTTGCAGGAAAAAAGGCCCCGGGCTTGCGGATGGGTGCTGGTGGAAGGAGGGGCTCTTCTTGACACGCTTACGCCCCCGTAGTGAACTCCAGCTCCCAGCACTCTCACAAACACGCAAACCTTGGTCTTTTCTTCTTCTTCCCGTATGAACACCCCATCCAAAGATCACCTTATGGAAGATTAAGATGCACGATAACCCTCCTTGTCTTTGCATCAAAGTGCCATCCCACGAGGGCTGTTAGAGGGCGCCAGAGAGTCACCAAGGCCTCGGTCCAAGCTGCCAGGGAACAAACGAGATCGCCTCGCAGTGGTTTTTTCCGCCAGTCGGCCCGCTTTCAGATCCACTTCTTGACTCATCCTCGTCTCTTTTCCACAAATCGATGTGCTCCGGTGCCGCCTCTGATGAGCAACATCTGCGTTTAATGTGACTTCGGCAGGCTCTTTGCCGGCTGATGTCTCACTCCTCGTTTTATTTGATTGCCAGAACGCATTTCCTCCTCGGCGGAGGCTGCTTTCGTCTCACGACAGCTGCAGTCGGCGCGGGTCAGCCAAGAAGTCCTGATAGTGCGGCGAGAGAAGCGAGATCTTGGCCCGACTTTGTTGCGGAGGCTAATGCGGAGCGACAGTTGGAAGCTCGCAGAGAGGCCCGAGCGCAACGCTTCAGTTCAGACCAGTAAAAGTTGAGCTCGTTTCCAGCATGAGGTGTTCGCTTTTCATCTGACATCCGATCAATTAATTCCTCAATGAAGAATAAACACAGAAAAGCCCTTTCATAACAACATTCCCTTCCTATTTTTAACATACTGTAATTTCTGGACTGTAAACTGTTACCTTTCCCCCTCACTTTATACAATATTGTGGCCAGTTTCCCACCTAGGCCTTCGGTGTTGTCCGACTTCAATGATTACCATAATTTATGTCACCACATCACCATTGCTGGAGAAATACTATAGAGCAGGGGTCACCAACCTTTTTGAAACCAAGAGCTGCTTCTTGGGTACTGATTAATGCGAAGGGCTACCAGTTTGATACACACTTCAATAAATTGCCAGAAATAGCCAATATGCTCAATTTACCTTTAATAAATAAATCTATATATATAAAAAAATGGGTATTTCTGTCTGCCATTCCGTCGTACATTTTTTTTTCCTTTTACGGAAGGTTTCTTGTAGAGAA
This sequence comes from Nerophis ophidion, assembly GCF_033978795.1. Taxonomy (NCBI): domain Eukaryota; kingdom Metazoa; phylum Chordata; class Actinopteri; order Syngnathiformes; family Syngnathidae; genus Nerophis; species Nerophis ophidion. The sequence continues at coordinate 73,625,583 of NC_084618.1, forward strand.
TAAATTATGAAAAAACACTTAATTGAACGGTTTAAAAGAGGAGAAAACAGGAAAAAAATTAAAATTACATTTTGAAACAGTTTATCTTAAATTTCGACTCTGTAAAATTCAAAATTCAACCGAAAAAAATTAAGAGAAAAGCTAGCTAATTCAAATCTTTTTGAAAAAAAAAAAAAAAAAGAAGTTATGGAACATCATTAGTAATTTTTCCTGATTAAGATTAATTTTAGAATTTTGATGAAAACATCCGCACTGTAACACAACATAAACACAACATAATAAATACCCAGAATCCCATGCAATGCGGACTCTTCCAGACTACATCATACATCCTGCAACCCCCCCCCCCCCCCCCCCCTCCTGCTTCGGTTGAGGTGGGCGGGTTTGGTGCTAGCGGGGTGTATAAGGTAGCCTGGAATAGTCATGGTTGCATGGGATTCTGGGTATTTGTTATGTTGTGTTTATGTTGTGTTACAGTGCGGATTTTTTCCCGAAATGTGTTTGTCATTCTTGTTTGGTGTGGGTTCACAGTGTGGCACATATTAGCAAGAGTGTTAAAGTTGTTTATATCACAACCCTCAGTGTAACCTGCATGGCCGTTGAACAAGTATGCCTTGCAATCGCTTGAGGATTGTAATGGGGTTTCACTCAACACATGCCCGGCCGGCACGCCCACAGTGTTGTGTAACAGCGGGCACAACTATATGTATCAGAAGATGTTATGGGCATTGCCATCACGGCCCGCTCCCAATGTTGCTGTCCGAGTGAAAATCGCAGTATGCATATCTCAGACAATTTTAGGGAAAGACACTGAGGATAGAAATCTCCCGGTAAATTCGGGAAGGTCGGCAAGTTTACAGCTGAGCCACACCAATCCTCTGCTGTTTCATAGATGTGCTCTGTGTCATGTGGTCAGATGAAACCAAAATACAACCTTTTGGTATAAACTCAACTCGTCGTGTTTGGAGGAAGAAGAATACTGAGTTGCATCCCAAGAGCACCATACCTACTCCAGTTTTACGGCAACCCACACGGTGACGGCGGCAGGAAGTCCGTCACAGTTAAACAACACTAATGTAGACCACAAGGAAGTGTTTTCAATTTAGAAAAAAAAAAAAATAATAAAATGACTGCAATAATACGCCCTATATTCCTGTGCGCTTTATATATGAAAAAAGATCAAAAATAGACCATTCATTGGCAGTGTGCCTTATAATCCGGTGCGCCATATGGTCCGGAAAATATGGTATTTCTATTTACGGGTTATCAAAATGAGACCTGTAATATATAGTGGTGATGAAAATGGCGCAAAATCAGCTGAACTTTTAAAAAACAGCTGACGGTGAAACTCTCTAAATGAACACCATGGAGATCCGGGCCATTGGCGAATACACACATAAGAATAAATGACATGATTTTTTGCAGGTTCTATAATGCCATCTTCTTCGACTCACCAACTGCTGCTTCACTGTGACACACGTGCTTCGCTGATGCCCCCTGCAGTGTGGCGGGAGTACTGCATACATGACGCTTTCACGTAACTGCAAAATCCACATCTCATCGGCTGGTTCTGAAACAAGATAAATTGCTTCAGTCTGAATTTATGAAAGTGAGTCTTTGAAGCAAAAAATATTTCCGCACTAAATTTTTACACGCTAATTTCATTTACCCTGAATTTTAATACACCATTTGAAGAAACTGCATTTTTGAACAGGAATTTTCCTTCCAAATTGTATCCTAATAAATTCTAAGCATATTGTAAAAATACAAAGGTCCTGGGTAGTCCTGAATTCAATCCCGGGCTCGGGATCTTTCTGTGTGGAGTTTGCATGTTATCCCTGTGACTGCGTGGGTTCCCACCTGGTACTCCGGCTTCCTCCCACTTCCAAAGACATGCACCTGGGGATAGGTTGATTGGCAACACTAAATTGGCCCTAGTGTGTGAATGTTGTCTGTCTATCTGTGTTGGCCCTGTAATGAGGTGGCGACTTGTCCAGGGTGTATCCCGTCTTCCGCCCGAATGCAGGTGAGATAGGCTCCAGCACCCCCCGCGACCCCAAAAAAGGGACAAGCGGTAGGAAATAGATGGATGGATAGATAATGTAAACATTTAGTTCACAAGATTCGAACGCAAAACATTCTGAAACAAAAATTTAGCGTCTAAAAGAAGCTTTCGAAATAAAGACTTCAAAGAAGAAAATCCCTATTTGTCAAGTGAAACACCATTTTTTGTTGGTTTTTTTGGATTAAAACAAATACGCAAAATTGGGAAATTCATGTTTTTTTTATTAAGCCAATTTTGTGAGTTAACTGTAAGCTTTTAATCCACTGAGTATGTTACTATCCGCTATCCGGATCATATCCTGTTCAGGTTTTGAGTCTTTTTTGTATTCTGTTCTGCTAATGTTTGCCTTAGTTCCTGGTTGCACTTCCTTGTTTGTTCTGTCACCATAGTAACGTATTATTTTCACCTGCTGCGGTTTCCAGACGCACACCTGTTTTTGTTAATCACTGTCTTGATTTAAGCCTGCCCTCTTTGTTCACTCGTCCTTGCTTCCTAATTTGTGTTTCGCACAACAGTGACGACTTTGATCCCGGTACGCTACCAGCTAGCTCCCACGCTAGGCTATTCGTTATTTCTCTAGCTCCCATGCTAGCGCTTTTGTTTTTTTCTGGCTCCCATGCTAGTTCTGTTGTTTTGCCTTTTGTGCCTTGTGCAAGTTTTTCTGTTTCATATAGTCTGTTTTAATTTTAAATTTCTTATCTTCATGCTGTGTCCGAGCCCGACTGCATCCATGAGAGAACGAACCCGCATCACGATGCTACGCAATCGTCACAGAGTATTACTTTTATTAGTTTTACAGATTTGGACTTTTGAAATTTGGGATTTTTGTTCAGATGGAAGATACATGATTTTAATTACGCACATTTTGTGACAGATGCTGGTTTACAAGAAAGGTTTTGCCCCAACTATGGGCAACAAATAACTGATTTGGCCATAAAAATGCTTAGTAGAAAACAGCGCTAGTAAAAGGTCAACAAGAAACTACTAAGACAGAAAATGATTTGATGCAAGTACCCTGCTTTGAAACGTACTTAGTGACTGACTTCTCAGTGGCGTTCTAAACGAACGACAAAGAAAACTTCCAAGTTGCGCTCGTCTTTCAAGTCCACTTCATGCAGTGGAGAGAGCAATTGATGGTCCCAAAAAAAAAATTGTAGTCTGTCGTCCGCTAAAGGAGCGGGTTTGAAGGCTGTTTGGAGAGCGCTTAATGAACACCACGATGCAGTCAGAGCCGTCATTGGCGCTGACAAGCACACCCTATTAATGTCCGTGTTTGGAGATAATGCGACAAATTAAGACAAGCGCACTTACTCCACCTGGCCCGTCGGGAATTTACTATACGTTAAAGGGGAACATTATCACCAGACCTATGTAAGCATCAATATATACCTTGATGTTGCAGAAAAAAGACCATATGTTTTTTTAAACCAATTTCCGAACTCTAAAAGGGTGAATTTGGCCATTTAAACGCCTTTCAATTGTTCGCTGTCGGAGCAATGAACTTTCACCCGTGACGTCACAACAGGAAGCAATACGCTATTTTCTCAAACACATTACACACACAAGTCAAATCAGCTCTGTTATTTTCCGTTTTTTCGACTGTTTTCCGTACCTTGGAGACATCATGCCTCGTTGGTGTGTTGTCGGAGAGTGTAACAACACGAACAGGGATGGATTCAAGTTGACTTACGTGGAGTGTGCTAATCAGACATATCAATGGTCACGGCATGCTAATTGATGCTAACATGCTATTTAGACTAGCTGTATGTACATATTGCATCGATATGCCTCATTTGCAGCTATATTTGCATCCAGCCTTTCCCTCCACCCACATTTAATGCCAAACAAACACATACCAATCGACGGATTCAAGTTGCACCAGTTGTCAAAAGATGCGAAAGTCCCTCGTTTGTGCTGTACATTTTACTGACGATAGCGATGCTACGACAGAGATGTGTGGATATCCTGCGACACTCAAAGCAGATGCATTTCCAACGATAAAGTCAACGAAATCACAAAAGTGAGTTTTGTTGATGTTATTGACTTATGTGCTAATCAGACATATCTGGTCACGGCATGACTGCAAGCTAATCGATGCTAACATGCTATTTAGGCTAGCTGTCGTAGCATCGCTATCGTCGGTAAAATGTGCAGAACAAACGAGGGACTTTCGCATCTTTTGACAACTGGTGCAACTTGAATCATTATGCCTCATTTGTAGCTATATTTGCATCCAGCCTTTCCCTCTACCCACATTTAATGCCAAACAAACACTTACCAATCGACGGATTCAAGTTGCACCAGTGGTCAAAAGATGCAATCGTTGGTTGGAAGGCGATCGCCGAATTCGTCTTCGTTGCCGTTGTCTGTCGTGATATGGCTCAATAGCTTCAGTTTCTTCTTCAATTTCGTTTTCGCTATCTGCCTCCACACTCCAACCATCCGTTTCAATACATGCGTAATCTGTTGAATCGCTTAAGCCGCTGAAATCCGAGTCTGAATCTGAGCTAATGTCGCTATATGCTACGACAGAGATGGCACAGAGATGTGTGGATATCCCGCGACACTCAAAGCAGATGCATTTCCAACGATAAAGTCAACAAAATCACAAAGGTGAGTTTTGTTGATGTTACTGACTTATGTGCTAACCAGACATATTTGCGCAAGACATGACTGCAAGCTAATCGATGCTAACATGCTATTTAGGCTAGCTGTATGTACATATTGCATCATTATGCCTCATTTGTAGCTATATTTGCATGCAGCCTTTCCCTCCACCCACATTTAATGCCAAACAAATACATACCAATCGACGGATTCAAGTTGCACCAGTGGTCAAAAGATGCAATCGTTGGTTAGAAGGCGATCGCCGAATTCGTCCTCGTTGCCGTTGTCTGTCATGATATGGCTCAATAGCTTCAGTTTTTTCTTCAATTTCGTTTTCGCTACCTGCCTCCACTCTCCAACCATCCGTTTCAATACATGTGTAATCTGTTGAATCGCTTAAGCCGCTGAAATCCGAGTCTGAATCTGAGCTAATGTCGCTATATGCTACGACAGAGATGGCACAGAGATGTGTGGATATCCTGCGACACTCAAAGCAGATGCATTTCCAACGATAAAGTCAACAAAATCACAAAGGTGAGTTTTGTTGATGTTACTGACTTATGTGCTAACCAGACATATTTGCGCATGACATGACTGCAAGCTAATCGATGCTAACATGCTATTTAGGCTAGCTGTATGTACATATTGCATCATTATGCCTCATTTGTAGCTATATTTGCATGCAGCCTTTCCCTCCACCCACATTTAATGCCAAACAAATACATACCAATCGACGGATTCAAGTTGCACCAGTGGTCAAAAGATGCAATCGTTGGTTAGAAGGCGATCGCCGAATTCGTCCTCGTTGCCGTTGTCTGTCATGATATGGCTCAATAGCTTCAGTTTCTTCTTCAATTTCGTTTTCGCTATCTGCCTCCACACTCCAACCATCCGTTTCAATACATGTGTAATCTGTTGAATCGCTTAAGCCACTGAAATCCGAGTCTGAATCCGAGCTATATCTTTCTGTTCTATCTGCCATGTTTGTTTGTATTGGCATCACGCAGTGACGTCACAGGAAAATGGACGGGTGGCTATACCGATGGTGAAAATCAGACACTTTGAAGCAGTTTTTCGGGATATTGCGTGATGGGTAAAATTTTGAAAAAAACTTGGAAAAATAAAATAAGCCACTGGGAACTGATTTTTATTGGTTTTAACCCTTCTGAAATTGTGATAATGTTCCCCTTTAAAGAAGTGATAAGACACTGCGAGGGTTTTTTTCCTAATCAGTAAAAGTGCTGACAACCTCTTCTTCGCTCAAAAGAATTGCGAGTAAATGACATGAGGCCGCTTTTCTGGCCCCCTGCTGTGCGCCTCCTTCCCGTCTTGCTTTGCCACTTCAGAAGCTCAAAGAGGCGGACCCTCGCCACGTTATCGATTGGACACTCGACGAAAAGGTCACGAGGGCGCGCGCGGCTTTTTTTTCCCCCGGCGTCGGCTCGCACCTGAGGGACGGGCTGGCCGCCTAATCACCGCAGCTTATAGGGTGGCCAGCGAAATGTCAGAATGGCTTGCTTTGGGATTGTTGGGGAAATGTATGAATTAATTGAAACGGTTAATTAGGTCCCTGAGGCTCGGCCGCTAATTGAGAGCCGGCAGAGCTGGCGAGGAAAGAAAGCCAAAACACACAACAAATAGACGAACGCGGCAGAGAACTTACGCACACACACACAAACACACACACACACACACACAAACGGAAAGATACGCAAATCACCCATAAATTAGCCGAGAGGTGAGGGGGAAAACAAACAAACAACTGTTTAATTTCCTCTTCTTCTCGCGTCTAGCTGTGACCTGCCAAATGTTCCGCCGGCCTTGATGTTTGCGCGAGATGGAGAAATGTGGCACATAGCAACAAAGCATCTGTCTGCGCCCTTCATTCAGCACTCATTAAGTTTGTAGCAATTAGCCGCCGCTAAGCTTTTAGCGCGCCTCCCACTTCGCCAGGCTTCCCGTGCCCTCGCCTCGCCCAACTTTATCGCTGTTAAAAGTCTTCTCTGCCTTGCATAATTAGAGGATTCCTCCTCCGTTGCTTCTCTTCTTCTTGGGGGAGGGGGAGGGGGGGCCCTGTCTCCACCCCACCCCCTTGCCCCTTTTTCTTTTTCTCGACATCTCGTGCGGCACCTCGAGAGCGCTTTTGTCAAGAAATCACACCAAGGTTGTCTGAAAGACTTGTGAGACATTAGCGGAGGTTGGCTGCCGGTGGGCGGACGAGGGGCGGAGGTGATGCTAGGGGGGGGGCACCAGAACACAGAACACTTACACCTTTTTCGACAAATACGCCCCCCCCACCCCCACACCCCGATTGGGTCCTCGACTCGGGTTAACGCAAAGTTTTTCATCCGTTTCAGTCTTCCAACTTCTTGAACATTATAAATAGATCCATGTTTGTATTTTTTTAATTTAAAGTGCGACATCAATGGTGTCAAACTTAAAAAAGACGCGGGTTTCTTAATTGGTAGCCTCGCTGCTGTCTTTGATTTTTTTTTTTTATTGTCATCTAGTCGCGTCACGGTGACAGTAAATTTATTGGGTTTGTGGATTTCAACGAGCGTCACAAGCAGTTGGCTTACTTTGGTGCAAGCGCGCCACGGTTTGTTTCATCGGGGAAAGTTTTACGACATTTTTATGATTGGAAAGCTAGCTCTGCGCACTCTTAAAAACAAATAGGTCGAGGTTTGTTATCGTAGGTAAAACTTGTCAAGATTAAACCGCTCTATATCCGATTGAAATACATTTGAACACGAGGTAATTATTCAAGTACAACGCGAGACTTTGTCACCTTTGCGACTTTTTCCCAATATCCTCATTATTGCGAACTTCGCTGTACAATGAAAAGTAAAACCACATTTCTGCTCTTTGTCAGAAAACAGTGAGATGTCTTAATTTTCTTGCTGGATTGTTTTTATTATTATTATTATTATTATTTTCTTAGAAAACAACAAAACATGCTAGTTTGTGTTACAAAAAACTTTTCGGACGAATAAAAAACACTACACGCATTTTTTTTTTTTTTTTAAATCAGATCCGAAAGAAAAACATGCATATTTTTTTTTTATCTGACAAATATAGTGAATCAAAAAAAAAAAAAAAAGACCTTTGGACAAAAAAAATAATCATACATGTAAAAAAAGTACATTTTAAAAGTTAAAGTTTAAAGGCCTACTGAAATGAGATTTTCTTATTTAAACGGGGATAGCAGGTCCATTCTATGTGTCATACTTGATCATTTCGCCATATTGCCATATTTTTGCTGAAAGGATTTAGTAGAGAATATCGACGATAAAGTTTGGAACTTTGGGTCGCTAATAAAAAAGCTTTGCCAGTACCGGAAGTAGCAGACGATGTGCGCGTGACGTCACGGGTTGTAGAGCTCCTCACATCAGCACATTGTTTACAATCATGGCCACCAGCAGCTAGAGCGATTCGGACCGAGAAAGCAACAATTTCCCCATCAATTTGAGCGAGGATGAAAGATTTGTGGATGAAGAAATTTAGAGTGAAGGACTAGAAAAAAAAAAGTAGAAAAAAAAGACGATTGCAGTGGGAGCGATTCAGATGTTATTAGACACATTTACTAGGATAATTCTGGAAAATCCCTTATCTGCCTATTGTTTTAGTGGGATTATACAGTACCTGAAAGTCAGAGGGGTGTGGCCACGGGTGTGTTGACGCCAAACTCTCTGAGGGAAGTCACGGCACCTGCAGCAGGACGGAAGCTCCTGTCTCCGGTGAGAGGCGACTTATTACCACAATTTTCTCACCGAAAACTGGCGGTTGACATGTGGTCGGGATCCATGTTCGCTTGACCACTCTGATCCATAGTAAAGCTTCATCTTCGGGATTTTTAAACAAGGAAACACCGGCTGTGTTTTTGTGGCTAAAGGCTAAAAGCTTCCCACTTCCATCTTTCTACTTTGACTTCTCCATTATTAATTGAACAAATTGCAAAATATTCAGCAACACAGATGTCCAGAATAATGTGTAATTATGCAATTAAAGCAGACTACTTATAGCTGGGATCGGGCTGAAAAAAAATGTCCGCTACAAGCCGAGACGTCAAACGCACGCGTCATCATAACGCGACGTTTTCAACAGGACACTTTTTAAAATTGCAATTTAGTGAACTAAACCGGCCGTATTGGCATGTGTTGCAATGTTAATATTTCATCATTGATATATAAACTATCAAACTGCGTGGTCGGTAGTAGTGGGTTTCTGTAGGCCTTAAAGACCCAATGATAGTAACACACACACTAGGTGTGGTGAAATTATCCTCTGCATTTGACCCATCCCCTTGTTCACCCCTGGGAGGTGACAAGGAGCAGTGAGCAGCAGCTGTGGCCACGCTCTGGAATCATTTGGTGATTTAACCCCCAATTCCAACCCTTGATTCTGAGTGTCAAGCAGGGAGGCGATGGGTCCCACTTGTATAGTCTTTGGTATTACTCGGCAGGGGTTTGAACACACGACCTTCCAGTCTCAGGACGGACACTCTAACCACAAGGCCACTGAGCAGGTTTTTGCTTCTAAAATCTCTAAAGCTGGGCTATTCAACTACATAATGAAGAGGGCTTGCCGTTTGAATAGCCCAAGGTCTCAGGGGCCGAACATCAAAATTCGGATGTTTCTTTATAAAGTGCCTCCGCAGGTTGTATTCTTTTGAGACTGTGTTTACTTATTTACAAAGTAAAAACATCAGCTTTCAAACTCCACTGTCAATAAATTCATCATTCTGCCCTCGCTACTCTTTTCCAGCGTGTGCAGCTAGACGAATAGTTAACAGCATGAAGAAACAGAAGCTATAGCTTTTGTTGATGATTGCGGATCCTTCTACATCTTTATACGTCTTCCTGTATTTAGCTTTACAAGACTGAAACTATAAACGTTACAAAAGTATAACGTCCATTGTGAATTTTACATAAATAAAATATAAGGTTTAGTGTTAATACACACAGCAAACATTGCACACATGTGGTTTAACACGATTAAACCTAACGTGTAGCTTTATCGCCCTCTGCTGGTCAAATTCTGATCTACATGTAATTAACTAGTTTTGATTGCCGGAGTTCAAACGGCCAAAAACAACACGACCACAAATACAAAAGACATTACAAAGTCAGCAATTTCAACACATTCAGACTTTGTTATCCAGTCGCTGTTAAAAGTCAGATTTTCGCGATTTGTTTAGATTTTTTTCAGGTTCGATAATGCCATCTGCTTTTACTCACCCACTGCTGCTTCTTTGCGACACATTTGCTTTGTCATCAAGCTTTCACAAACTGCAAACTTGGCTGGTTCTGAAAGCGAAGTAAAGTGAATTATATTTATATAGCGCTTTTTCTCTAGTGACTCAAAGTGCTTTACATAGCGAAACCCAATATCTAAATTACATTTAAAGCAGTGTGGGTGGCACTGGGAGCAGGTGTGTAAAGTGTCTTGCCCAATCACACAACGGCTATGACCCGGATGGCGGAAGCGTGTATCAAACCTGGAACCCTCAAGTTGCTGGCACAGCCACGCTACCATCCAAGCTATACCGAAACAGGATCGATTGCTTCAGTCCCAATTGATCAGAAGTGAGTCTTTGAAGCAAAAAATATTTTCACACTGAATTTTTATACACTGACTTTATTTACCCTGAATTTTTAAGCACTGAATTGTAATACACTTTATTTGAACAAAGTGAATGTTTGAATGGGAATTTCGCTCACAAATGTTTATCCAATTAAATTGTCAGCATAATGTAAAACATATTTATGTCACAAGATTTTAACGCAAAACATTCTGAAACCAAAATTTAGTGTCTAAAACTAGCTTTCGAAATAAAGACTTAAATGAACCTCCCTATCACAGACTTCAAAGAAGAAAAGCCCTTTAAAAAAATTGAAAATATGTTTTCCCATCTGACACAATTTCTGTTGTTTTTTGGATGAAAACAAATACGCAAAATTGGAAAATTCATGTTTTTTGTTTTTTTTATTGGACCTATTTTGTGAGTAACTATATGTGAGTTTTACTTTTGTTCGCTTTACAGATTTGAATTTTGACATTCGGGATTTTTTTTTCGTAACCAAAAAATATATATATATATATTTGTTCAGATCGGAGATACATGAGTTTAATCACACACATTTTGTGACTTCTCGCTATTAATGCACAAAATATACTCTTGTTTGCTTGGTGGGATTGGGCAAGGCATTTATGATTAAGGACTATACTATATAAGCATTTAAGTCTCACCTTAAAACTCATCTGTATACTCTAGCCTTTAAATAGACCTCCTTTTTAGACCAGTTGATCTGCCGCTTCTTTTCTTTCTCCTATGTCCCCCCCTCCCTTGTGGAGGGGGTCCGGTCCGATAACCATGGATGAAGTACTGGCTGTCCAGAGTCGAGACCCAGGATGGACCGCTCGTCGGGACCCAGGATGGACCGCTCGCCTGTATCGGTTGGGGACATCTCTACGCTGCTGATCCGCTTGAGATGGTTTCCTGTGGACGGGACTCTCGCTGCTGTCTTGGAGCCACTATGGATTGAACTTTCACAGTATCATGTTAGACCCGCTCGACATCCATTGCTTTCGGTCCCCTAGAGGGGGGGGTTGCCCACATCTGAGGTCCTCTCCAAGGTTTCTCATAGTCAGCATTGTCACTGGCGTCCCACTGGATGTGAATTCTCCCTGCCCACTGGGTGTGAGTTTTCCTTGCCCTTTTGTGGGTTCTTCCGAGGATGTTGTAGTCGTAATGATTTGTGCAGTCCTTTGAGACATTTGTGATTTGGGGCTATATAAATAAACATTGATTGATTGATTGATACAAATAACCTTTAATTGATTGAACTTTGACAAAAAATTGGATATATTGTACATGCTTTTCACTGGACAAATAATATGATTAATAATGTGATAATTGTTACAACATTTACTAAAGGTGGGAATCTTTGGGGCACCTCACGATTCAATTACAATTATGGTTTAGGAGGTAAAATATGGTTTAGGGGCAGCACGGTGAAACAGGGGTTAGTGTGTCTGCCTCACAATACGAAGGTCCTGAGTAGTCCTGGGTTCAAACCCGAGCTCGGGATCTTTCTGTGTGGAGTTTGCATGTTCTCCCCGTGACTGCGTGGGTTCCCTCCGGGTACTCCGGCTTCCTCCCACTTCCAAAGACATGCACCTGGGGATAGGTTGATTGGCAACACTAAATTGGCCCTAGTGTGTGAATGTTGTCTGTCTATCTGTGTTGGCCCTGCAATGAGGTGGCGACTTGTCCAGGGAGTACACCGCCTTCAGCCCGATTGCAGCTGAGATAGGCTCCAGCGCACCCCACGGCCCCAAAGGGAATAAGCGGTAGAAAATTGATGGATGGATAGATGGTTTAGGAGCTACGATTCGATTAAAAATCGATTATTGATGCATCTTTAATATATGTTCAGTACAGGCCAAAAGTTTGAACACGCCTTCTCATTCAATGTTTTCTTTATTTTCGTGACCATTTACAATGTAAATAGATTTACATTTTAAACCTGTGAAGTGAAAACCATTGCAGGTGACTACCTCTTGAAAAATCGAGAGAATGCCAAGAGTGTGCAAAACAGTAATCAGAGCAAAGGGTGGCTATTTTGAAGAAACTAGAATATAAAACATGTTTTCAGTTATTTCACCTTTTTTTGTTAAGTACATAACTACACATGTGTTCATTCATAGTTTTGAAGCCTTCAGTGACAATCTACAATAGAAATAGTCATGAAAATAAAGAAAACACATTGAATGAGAAGGCGTGTGCAAACTTTTAGCCTGTACTGTAAATTTATGCAGTTTTACATTTCTTTTTGATTCACTAAATCAGTGGTTCTTAACCTGGGTTCGATCGAACCCTAGGGGTTTGGTGAGTCGGCATCAGGGGTTCGACAGAGCCTCCGGACACACCCGACTCACCGTGTAAATAAAAACTTCTCCCTATCGGCTTTATGGATACGGCAACAGCAGAAGTCACACTGATTTGCATGTGTGTAACAAGGTGATGTTGATGCACCGTTCATTTTGTGCACCAGTAAAACAACATAACTTTGTCTTGATTTTGAAAAAAATAATAATTTATTTTTCACTAAAGAAGGGTTCGGTAAATGCGCATATGAAACCGGTGGGGTTCGGTATCTCAAACAAGGTTAAGAACCACTGCGCTAAATAAACATTTATCACTTGCAACTTTTAAAAAAAACATTTAATTCGGAATAAGAATTCCCACATTTATTAAATTCATGAAAATGTGTGCAAAACTGGACCACAACTCCCAGATAATAAAGAAGCTCTCGTGAGGTGGCTCGCTACAGTCACCCAGATTTTAAAACTGTCTGCATTCCTTATCGATTATCGACGTTTAATAATTGATTCTATTATCGTCCATGTCCCAATTGCGATGCATCTAAAAATCGATTATTTCCCCCATCTCTAACATTTACAATACTTATTACAAATATTAAGTATTTGATCTATATATCCACATACATGTTATATTTTATATTGCTATATTTAGTCTATTTATATCTGCATTGTCCTTTCCATCCTTACACTTTCCATCATTGTAACTGAGCTACTGTGTTGAACAATTTCCCTTGTGGATCATTAAAGTTTGTCTAAGCCTAAGTCTATTAAACACACAACTTACGATTATTATTAGAGTTCATTATATTGCATTTCAAATTGTATTGTTGTCCCTTGCTTGTGTGCATCCTAAGAGGTTACCAGTCACAGGATGAGTGACCCCCATCAACAGGATTTGTTACATAATTAGTATCCATTTAACACCACCGCCTGGTGCAAATTGCCCCCAACAGCCTTCCCCTCATTCCTTTAACATGCACGGCTCCGCTTTTTGACCTGAATTCTATCTCTCTGCAGGGAGCGCCTACTTGCACTCGGCTGGAAGTGAGGGCGGAGGAAATGGGGCGCTGGGGGGTCAGATGTTATTGAGCGTAAATGTAAAATCGCTTGATGGATAAAGCCGCACTTCACAAATGATTGCAATTTAAATTGCAACACAAAAGCAACGTTTTGAAGTTGTGGTTTCTCTACTGGGACTGCAATTTTATTGATTTCCATTAGGATTGATTATTTCTTCATCTTAGTTTTACAATTCAAAATGATCTCGAGCTTGGAAATGTTGACATTGAACTATAATATTGGATCTTATCGGAATACTACAAAAATCTAATTTTACAATTCACATACTCTCTTAGAATATTATACCTGTTATCAATAAAAAAATATGTTATCTTTTTATTGTTACATTTTCTGTGCAATTTTGACAACATTACCAAAAGCCACGTTAGACTTAGACTTCCTTTTTATTGTCATTCAAATTTGAACTTTACAGTAGAGATGAGAACGAAATTTTGTTGCATAAGCTCATGGTAGTGCATGATAAAAAACAATAAGATGCAGATAGGGCTTCACGGTGGAAGAGGGGTTAGTGCGTCTGCCTCACAATACGAAGGTCCTGCAGTCCTGGGTTCAAATCCAGGCTCGGGATCTTTCTGTGTGGAGTTTGCATGTTCTCCCCGTGAATGCGTGGGTTCCCTCCGGGTACTCCGGCTTCCTCCCACTTCCAAAGACATGCACCTGGGTCTAGGTTGATTGGCAACACTAAATTGGCCCTAGTGTGTGAATGTGAGTGTGAATGTTGTCTGTCTATCTGTGTTGGCCCTGTGATGAGGTGGCGACTTGTCCAGGGTGTACCCCGCCTTCCGCCCGATTGTAGCTGAGATAGGCGCCAGCGCCCCCCGCGAGCCCAAAAGGGAATAAGCGGTAGAAAATGGATGGATGGAAGATGCAGATATAAATAAATAGATTACTGTACAGATAAATATATTGCACTTTTGCATATGCATCCACGTTTATGGATGTATGTTATATTGTCTTTATATTCCAGCCAGTTAATCCATTTTGGGGGGGAATTGAGGGGATTATTTTGATGCGTTCAAGAGTCTTACGGCCTGAGGGAAGAAGCTGTTACAGAACCTGGAGGTTGTGCTACGGAGGCTGCGGAACCTCTTTCTAGAGTGCAGCAGTGGGGTGGGAGGAGTCTCTGCAGATTATAATTGACATATATATTTTGTATTGCACTCAATTTCGCTCCGTTGCTCGTTTTTCTCAGTTTAGATCAGGGGTGTCAAGCTCATTTTAGATCGGGGGCCTCATGGAGAAAAATCTACTCCCAAGTAGGCCGGACTTGTAGAATCTCGGCACAATAACTTAAAAATAAAGACAACTTCAGGTTGTTTTGTTTGTTTAAAAAAATGGAACAAGCTGTTAGAATAATCCTGTATATATTATCACACAACTTCAGTATGCTTAAAGTCTGTTGCTATAGTTATTAGTTATTGTGCTCAAGCTGTAATTTTTCTATCTGTGCAAGGACAAAAAACTTATTGTCTGAGGGGTGGCCTCAGGCTCAGATGTTATCTTTATTTTAGCCCGTTCACATCCAAGGACTTCAAGGACCTCAACAAAGATAAGACGACAGCACGCAGACGAAGCAGAGACAAGGCGAAATCACAAGGCCCCAGCACATTCCATTTTACCATGAATTGATTTACGTGGACCCCAACTTAAACAAGTTGAAAAACGTATTCAGGTGTTACCATTTCATGGTCAATTGTACGGAATATGTACTGAATTGTGCAATCTACTAATAAAAGTTTCAATCAACCAATCAATTCCGTCACGTATTGTGCGTATTGGAGCTCCTCTGCATGATATGTGTGACCACTCCTTTTAGAGGCGGCCTCAGGGATGTTAACCGGGGAACTCCTGAATAGAGGGACGTGGGAGCTGTACCTTATAGACTGTGACTAAGTGTGCAGCTCCATGCGTTCTCCTCATGAGCTAAATTGAACTCTGTCTCTGCATGATTCCTTGCTTCTTGTCTGTTTAATAGATGTCATCAGTGTTTGACCCTGACACAAGCACATTCTGAAAATGTACAAATCATAAGGTTGTTGGTTTTACACTTACATGTTGTGGTTAATAGTATTCTATCTTTATTTGTCGTTATTTATAGTTTCTGATTAAATTATGTGATAATGTTCATCAGCCAACTCAGTGGTATTCATTTTCAATCTATCAGGGTAAAAAAATATATCAAAATCAAATGACAAGATGTTATTTATGTAGTTTGCTCATTTTCCTCGACTGGTGCACTAACATCATGTAGTTTATTTTTTTTTTTTCACATATATAGCGCAGTGGGATATTGGCGATGCGCAACCCGAAGGTCCCTGGTTCAATCCCCACCTAGTATCAACCTCGTCACGTCCGTTGTGTCCTGAGCAAGACACTTCACCCTTGCTTCTGATGGGTGCTGGTTAGCGCCTAGCACGGCAGCTCCCTCCATCAGTGTGTGAATGTGTGTGTGAATGGATAAATGTGGAAGTAGTGTCAAAGCGCTTTGAGTACTTTGAAGGTAGAAAAGCGCTATACAAGTACAACCCATTTATCATTTATCTACAAATATACAAAGAATTGCTGTTGCGACATCTAGTGGAGGAATTTAGAACATCAGTTTCTTTCACTAAAACATTTCGGCTCATTTTTATACTTAGCAAACTTATCCCGTGGGCCGGATAAAACCTGTTCTTGGGCCTGATCCGGCCCGCGGGCCGTACGTTTGACACCCCAGGTTTAGCTGAAATCAGTTAAACTATTACATTTAAAAACTGTTATTATAGCTCCATGTTTAAGTGTGTCCATATAATCTTCTTAAAGCACAAACATGCACTGTCTGTGTCCTTTTTTTACTGCACTTTTGTCCATCGCTAATTTCCCCCCCTGTCCAATTCCCCCCCACGGAAGGGCCCCCCGATCGATCGCCGCTCGTTATTGACAGGACACCTGCTGAGAGGCGAGATTTAAGCCATCGAAAGCCGATGTGGCACATCAAAAAAACTAAACAAAAAAAAAAAAAACGGTGCGTCGGCCTCCTTTCATGTTTGTCAACACCATCGATTTGCATAATAACCTTAAAAACCGGCGCTGACGGATTAGACAAGGGCAAACCTGCTTCAGCGTTTGTCACCACGCTGGCGGGCCCCCGCGCCTAATTAGAGACGAGTCAGGCCCGGCCTGTGATCGCCTGCAGGAACACACTGTGATCGCCTTGACAGACCGCACCTTTTGGCTTGCCACTGTTAATGAAAGCCCCATTTTCCTCGTTTCCTGTTTAAAATAATAAATTAAAAACACAACCTCAGACATGTCGAGAGACTAAAGCGCTGAGGTGTCACATTTGCAGATGCACAATAATGCCGTGTGTCAC
The DNA here is from genome assembly GCF_033978795.1 of Nerophis ophidion. Taxonomy (NCBI): domain Eukaryota; kingdom Metazoa; phylum Chordata; class Actinopteri; order Syngnathiformes; family Syngnathidae; genus Nerophis; species Nerophis ophidion. The sequence goes on from NC_084618.1 coordinate 73,642,574, forward strand.
AATCATTTATTCACGATCGACGGGCTCTTACCTGAGCCAACGAGGTGTTCTTCTTGCCTTCCCGTCATGCATCGTGTGCTGCAGGAGTCACAGGGAGACAAACACTCCAGATATAAGTTGACTTCTATTAACTACCTAACTAAGAATATATTAACACATCTTATTTGTGCCTTTATTATTGAGATATTTGGCATTAAAAATCAATTTGAGAAGCATTACCTTACTTTATCCAGCGGGGAGTGCTGTAGTGAAATATGGTTCTTATGAGATTAGTTCTGGACCTAAAAATGATGATTTTAGGTTAGTTTTGTAAATTTTAGAACATTTTGGAATGCACACTTTTAGCTTCAAAATGTGGGCGGGCCTGCAGATGCCCGATAATGGCTTTTAGTCATGTCAGTGTGCCATCCATCCATCCATCCATCTTCTTCCGCTTATCCGGGGTCGGGTCGCGGGGGCAGCAGCCTAAGCAGGGAAGCCCAGACTTCGCTCTCCCCAGCCACTTCGTCCAGCTCTTCCCGGGGGATCCCGAGGCGTTCCCAGGCCAGCCGGGAGACATAGTCTTCCCAACATGTCCTGGGTCTTTCCTGTGGCCTCCTACCGGTTGGACGTGCCCTAAACACCTCCCTAGGGAGGCGTTCGGGTGGCATCCTGACCAGATGCCCGAACCACCTCATCTGGCTCCTCCCGATGTCAGTGTGATTATGTTTTGTTTTTTGGACACAGACAACATGTCTGATATTTTTTATTTCTGACCCTCCAAAATGTTGACCCAAATACGTAGGTCGGAGATTTCTTGTCTGTCCATCCTCTGTTTGTGCAGCGCAAGCACTGATCCTGCAGCAATGTGTGGAACTGTCAATTTGCACCTCCTTCCTACACTTGCTAAATAGTGTTTGCAAAACGGTGATGTGGGGTGGTGTGTTGTTTATGGCAGTGATGTTGTATTTGGGGTGGTGTGTTTATGGCAGGGATGTTGTAGTTGGGGTGGTGTGTTGTTGTAGTTGGGGAAATGTGTTGTTGTAGTTGGGGTGGTGCGTTGTTGTAGTTGGGGTGGTGTGTTGTTGTAGTTGGGGTGGTGTGTTGTCCTATGTGGGGTGGTGTGTTGTAGTTGGGGTGGTGTGTTTATGGCAGGGATGTTGTAGTTGGGGTGGTGTGATGTTGTAGTTGGGGTGGTGTGTTGTTGTATTTGGGGTGGTGTGTTGTTGTAGTTGGGGTGGTATGTTGTTGTAGTTGGGGTGGTGTGTTGTAGTTGGGGTGGTGTATTGTATTTGGGGTGGTGTGTTGTTGTAGTTGGGGTGATGTGTTGTTGTATTTGGGGTGGTGTGTTGTTGTAGTCGGGGTGGTATGTTGTTGTAGTTGGGGTGGTGTGTTGTTGTAGTTGGGGTGGTGTATTGTATTTGGGGTGGTGTGTTGTTGTAGTTGGGGTGATGTGTTGTTGTATTTGGGGTGGTGTGTTGTTGTAGTCGGGGTGGTATGTTGTTGTAGTTGGGGTGGTGTGTTGTTGTAGTTGGGGTGGTGTGTTGTATTTGGGGTGGTGTGTTGTTGTAGTTGGGGTGATGTGTTGTTGTATTTGGGGTGGTGTGTTGTTGTAGTCGGGGTGGTATGTTGTTGTAGTTGGGGTGGTGTGTTGTTGTAGTTGGGGTGGTGTGTTGTTGTAGTTGGGGTGGTGTGTTGTATTTGGGGTGGTGTGTTGTTGTATTTGGGGTGGTGTGTTGTAGTTGGGGTGGTGTGTTGTTGTATTTGGGGTGGTGTGTTGTAGTTGGGGTGGTGTGTTGTTGTAGTCGGGGTGGTATGTTGTTGTAGTTGGGGTGGTGTGTTGTTGTAGTTGGGGTGGTGTGTTGTATTTGGGGTGGTGTGTTGTTGTAGTTGGGGTGATGTGTTGTTGTATTTGGGGTGGTGTGTTGTTGTAGTCGGGGTGGTATGTTGTTGTAGTTGGGGTGGTGTGTTGTTGTAGTTGGGGTGGTGTGTTGTAGTTGGGGTGGTGTGTTGTTGTATTTGGGGTGGTGTGTTGTAGTTGGGGTGGTGTGTTGTTGTAGTTGGGGTGGTGTGTTGTATTTGGGGTGGTGTGTTGTAGTTGGGGTGGTGTGTTGTTGTAGTTGGGGTGGTGTGTTTATGGCAGGGATGTTGTAGTTGGGGTGGTGTGTTGTTGTAGTTGGGGTGGTGTGTTGTATTTGGGGTGGTGTGTTGTTGTAGTTGGGGTTGTGTGTTTATGGCAGGGATGTTGTATTTGGGGTGGTGTGTTGTTGTAGTTGGGGTGGTGTTTTGTTGTAGTTGGGGTTGTGTGTTTATGGCAGGGATGTTGTATTTGGGGTGGTGTGTTGTAGTTGGGGTGGTGTGTTGTTGTAGTTGGGGTGGTGTGTTGTTGTATTTGGGGTGGTGTGTTGTAGTTGGGGTGGTGTGTTGTAGTTGGGGTGGTGTGTTTATGGCAGGGTAGTTGTAGTTGGGGTGGTGTGTTTATGGCAGGGATGTTGTAGTTGGGGTGGTGTGTTGTATTTGGGGTGGTGTGTTATTGTATTTGGGGTGGAGTGTTGTAGTTGGGGTGGTGTGTTGTTGTAGTTGGGGTGGTGTGTTGTTGTAGTTGGGGTTGTGTGTTTATGGCAGGGATGTTGTATTTGGGGTGGTGTGTTGTTGTAGTTGGGGTGGTGTGTTGTTGTATTTGTGGTGGTGTGTTGTCCTATGTGGGGTGGTGTGTTGTAGTTGGGGTGGTGTGTTGTTGTAGTTGGGGTAATGTGTTTATGGCAGGGATGTTGTAGTTGGGGTGGTGTGTTGTTGTAGTTGGGGTGGTGTGTTGTATTTGGGGTGGTGTGTTGTTGTATTTGGGGTGGTGTGTTGTTGTAGTTGGGGTGGTGTGTTGTTGTAGTTGGGGTGGTATGTTGTTGTAGTTGGGGTGGTGTGTTGTTGTAGTTGGGGTGGTGTGTTGTTGTAGTTGGGGTTGTGTGTTTATGGCAGGGATGTTGTATTTGGGGTGGTGTGTTGTTGTAGTTGGGGTGGTGTGTTGTTGTAGTTGGGGTTGTGTGTTTATGGCAGGGATGTTGTATTTGGGGTGGTGTGTTGTAGTTGGGGTGGTGTGTTGTTGTATTTGGGGTGGTGTGTTGTAGTTGGGGTGGTGTGTTGTTGTAGTTGGGGTGGTGTGTTTATGGCAGGGTAGTTGTAGTTGGGGTGGTGTGTTTATGGCAGGGATGTTGTAGTTGGGGTGGTGTGTTGTTGTATTTGGGGTGGTGTGTTGTTGTATTTGGGGTGGTGTGTTGTAGTTGGGGTGGTGTGTTGTTGTAGTTGGGGTGGTGTGTTGTTGTAGTTGGGGTTGTGTGTTTATGGCAGGGATGTTGTATTTGGGGTGGTGTGTTGTTGTAGTTGGGGTAGTGTGTTGTTGTATTTGTGGTGGTGTGTTGTAGTTGGGGTGGTGTGTTGTTGTATTTGAGGTGGTGTGTTGTAGTTGGGGTGGTGTGTTGTTGTATTTGGGGTGGTGTGTTCTAGTTGGGGTGGCGTGTTGTTGTAGTTGGGGTGGTGTGTTGTCGTATGTGGGGTGGTGTGTTGTTGTAGTTGGGGTGGTGTGTTGTCGTATGTGGGGTGGTGTGTTGTTGTAGTTGGGGTGGTGTGTTTATGGTTTAGTGTTGATAAATCACATTGCGCGTGATAAACAACTGTAGCAGTATTGTGGGTGTGTTGATGATCAACATATATTTTGCATATTAATGAAGACAGAGAAAATGGATTGCATGCTGTGGAGAGGCGGAGCGAGCGAACGAGCGGATTGGAGGCGGAGAATGCGGCCGAGCGGAGAGGCGGTGCGTGCCGGGAGCGACGCCGCAGTCAAGTGCAGGTGCGTGGATAGCGCACCGGTACACAATTAACATTTCTCCTCACGCCGTATAAAAGGGGAGAAGGAGGAGAGAATGAATCCGAAGGAGGAAAAGAGCCCGCAGTAGCGACGGAGGAGCGAAAGCAACAAAGAGCAGACGAGGACGACGATGACGGCGGCTGAAAAACAACCGAGGAGCGAGCAGTGGAGAAAGAGGTGAAAAGTGTCCCGACCGCAGACAAGCTTGTTATTGAAAAATAAACAAGAGTCAAACCCGCTCGATCATGTCCTTCCTTGATGGTCCTGGGAACCCGCACAACGGTTTGAGTCCCTTACACACGCATTTTTGTGCTTGTGCTCACTTAACAGACGCAATCCACTTTGCACGTTTGGTAGATCAGCTTTGCGTGTGCTATCACGCAAACCTTTATTAAATCAGGCCTTCACGATATTTTGGCGCATAAATAATTTGAAGGATTGTTTATATACTGTATATGTCTACCAGATGGATGTTGGGGCGGTATAGCTCGGTTAGTAGAGCGGCCGCGCCAGCAACTTGAGGGTTGCAGGTTCGATTTCCGCTTCCGCCATCCTAGTCACTGCCGTTGTGTCCTTGGGCAAAACACTTTACCCATCTGCTCCCAGTGCCACCCAGACTGGTTTAAATGTAAAAAAAATTGATATTGGGTTTCACTTTGTAAAGCGCTTTGAGTCACTAGAGAAAAAGCCCTATATAAATATAATTCACTTCACTTCATGTTTGCACGTTGTAGCAATACAACTAAAGAAAGTATGGACTTCCGCGCAAAATTGGACAGACCAACAAGAGGAGTGTAATTTAAGACCAATGATTCCGAAGACTGAGTTAGGACCTGCAAAAAAAAGAAAAAAGAGCAGAAAAACGTGAGAAATGTGATATTGCGTCCTCTTCTACTGATGTTGAGGAAATGCTGAAAGAGCATGAGGAGTCTATGGAAGAGCAGGGGAATCCAGAAATGGTGATTCTTTTATTTTTCATTATTGTTTGTATTGTTAACTATATCAAATTTGAAGTAATCTTGGAGCAGGAAAACAAAAACATGCAATGAAGGGATCAATACAATATTTGTATATGTCTTTTTTCACATTGTCTATGCGGGGAAATTGGCTCTAGTTCTGGGGCAGCTCAGGTACAGTTAGCTATCTACCCATTACTCAAAAACTCATTTGTTTTATACTATCATAATGACTGCCGGATTAATTTTCGGGAGCAACAAAATACATACAGAGAACTTGTTACTGAAATCTGGGTCATCTGGACGCCATGGGTCCTTTACCTTCATAGTGTAATTTTATGTTTTTATTGTTTGGTGTGTTCCAGTACCTCTTTGCAGCATATTGTTTGTGTAGTTTTTGTGTAATACTTTGGGTACTTCGTCTTCCTCCCACTTCCAAAGACATGCACCTGGGGATAGGTTGATTGGCAACACTAAATCGGCCCTAGTGTGTGAATGTGAGTGTGAATGTTGTCTGTCTATCTGTGTTGGCCCTGCCATGAGGTGGGGACTTGTCCAGGGTCTACCCCGCCTTCCGCCCAAAAGCAGCTGAGATAGGCTCCAGCGACCCCGAAAGGGACAAGCGGTAGAAAATGGATAGATGGACTTCAAACCAACATATGCAAGCCCCACTTGAACAACTTTCAGTTTTGGTTGATTTTGGCAGCACCAGTGGACCAAAGCGGTAGTGTTTTGCTTTTATCCCGATAAGTCTAGTTTTTCCTCAGACTCCTCAGACAAAACTTTTCGTTTCTTTGGTTGTTTTGGAACTTTGGCCGTGATAGCAGTAATTGTACATAAGCTTTCTTCTTCTTCTTTGTCTTCCATTTTTTTTAACGAATGAGGAGGTACGTATCCCGTAAAGTAAGTCAGCAAATTTGTAGTTTTGGCAGTAAACACATAACTGATTGTGCCTCACGAATTCTGCCTAGCAACAAGCCGCAAATGTAACATAACTTGGCGAGGGAATCCGTTTATTATTCCAAAAATGAAGCAATGTTATGTAATATTGTTACATCAGCCTATTCCCATTGTTTGTGTTTGTTATTAATGATCAAAATGACGCGACACTGCGTGGATTCTGTTGATGCAACAATTTGGCAATCTTGCTAACCAACACACTGACGGACAAACATTCGAACAAAGAGCAACAATTTCCTATTCCTGTCGCTGTGCGAGGCAATGCACCTACTCTGATCGAACTCCTCAAATTCTGACCGGCAACAAGAAATTAGTGTAACATAACTTATTGAAAGCATCAATTGATTGCTCCAAATATGACACAACTTTAAACGCCGTATTATTGTTAAAGCAACGGATTGATATGGTTTTGTTATTTTGATGAAGACAGAAAAGTCTTCAAAATGCGATTGCCTAATTGTAATACTGCTGACACACAAATAAATAATCGAAAAAATCGACTTCCGCTTCTTGCCGACTTGCCCCATCCTTTGGTCCTAAAACGACCAAATGTAATTGTATTTTTATTTTGGCTAACAAAATAAAATGTTTAAAATGCAATTGTCTAGAATCATTCTGCATAACAGATTTCATAAACCTGCTAACAATACAATGTAGAAAATCACTTCTGGTTCCTGCCGACATGCCAGACTTTTAACTGCGATGTATAACGACCAATAGTTGTATTTGACTCTGTTAAAAGCAAACAAAATTCAAAATGCAATTGTCTGGAATTATTTAACTTAACAATATTTCATAATCCTGCTAACAATACAAACAATCGAACAAAAGACTTCTGGTACCTGCTTACTTGTCCAGTCTTTTAACTGTGACATAACAACTGTATATTATTTTGTTAAAAGCAACAAAAATTCTTAAACTTAAAACGACTAATTGTAATTTATTTTGGTCTACACAATAAAATGTTCAAAATGCAATTGTTTAGAATCGTTTTTGCATAATAGATTTCATAAAACTGCTAACAATACAAATAATCGAGAACATTAGTTCCGGTTCATGCAGACTTGCCCCGACATTTAACTGCGATGTATAACGACTCATTTTAGTTTTATTTTACTCCGTTAAAAGCAAGACAACCTAAAATATAAATTTCTAGAATTGTTTGGTTTAACAATATTTCATAATCCTGCTAACAATACAAACAAATAATTTAACAAAATACTTTTGGTTCCTGCCGACTTTTATGCAAGTTGTACCGACCAATTTATTATTTTTCTCTTTTTTCTAAATCAAAACCATATTCAAAATACAATTGTCTACAACTGTTTGGCATAAAAATAATTAATAGTCCTGCGAACAATACAAACAATCGAACAAATGACCTCCGGTTCCTGCAGACTCTCACCGTCCTTTCACTATGACTTAAAACGACCAATTTTAAAGGCCTACTGAAATGAGATTTTCTTATTTAAACGGGGATAGTAGGTCCATTTTATGTGTCATACTTGATCATTTTGCGATATTGCCATATTTTTACTGAAATGATTTAGTAAAGACCATCAACGATAAAGTTCGCAACTTTTGGTCGCTAATAGAAAAGCCTTGCCTTTACCGGAAGTCGCAGACGATGACGTCACCCGTGTGAGGGCTCCTCACATCCTCGCCTTGTTTTTAATGGGAGCCTCCAACAAAAAGAGCTATTCGGACCGAGAAAACGACAATTTCCCCATTAATTTGAGCGAGGATGAACGCTTCGTGTTTGAGGATATTGATAGTGATGGACTACGAAAAAAAAACATCAAGTAAAAAAAAAAAGGCGATTTCATTGGGACGGATTCAGATGTTTTTAGACACATTTACTAGGATAATTCTGGGAAATCCCTTATCTGCTTATTGTGTTGCTAGTGTTTTAGTGAGTTTAATAACACCTGATAGTTGGAGGGGTGTGTCCACGGGTGACTTAAGGCCAGTTTCTGAGAGAAGTCGACGGCAGCTGTATGGACGGCACAAGCCCAGGTGATCTCCGGTACGTGGCGACTTTTTACCACAATTTTCTCACCGAAAACTGCTGGTTGACATTTGGTCGGTATCCATGTTCACTTGACCGCTCTGATCCATAGGAAAGCTTCACCTATGGGAATTTTAAACAAGGAATCGCCGTGTGTTTGTGTGGCTAAAGGCTAAAGCTTCCCAACTTCATTTTTCGACTTTGACTTCTCCATTATTAATTGAACAAATTGCAAAAGATTCAGCAACACAGATGTCCAAATTACTGTGTGATTATGCGGTTAAAGCAGACGACTTTTAGCTGTGTGTGTAAGCAGCGCTAATATTTCCTGACAGCCCGTGACGTCACGCGACGTTTTCAACAAGAAACTCCCGGGAAATTTAAAATTGCAATTTAGTAAACTAAAAAGGCCGTATTGGCATGTGTTGCAATGTTAATATTTCATCATTGATATATAAACTATCAGACTGGGTGGTCGGTAGTAGTGGCTTTCAGTAGGCCTTTAATGGTGTTTTATTTTGTTGGAGGCAGAAAAATCCCATAATGTTTGACCAAAATGCAATTATGTAGAACCAGTTGACATAATATCATGGAAAGTTTTTTGAGGTATGTCATCTTTTATAGCAAAGAGTTACGTGGACTTTTTGTTGTCCGCGTTGTTTACTATGTTATACAGAGATGAGAAATTGGTACGCATTTTGACACAACACAAAAAGATGCCGCAAGGCAAAGATGAAGACGGCTTCCATTTCAACTCTCACTTGTGGACATTTTTTTGTTTTGTTTTTTTTGCGCCATCCCTGCATGGAGAATGTCCCCGTGAGGAATGCAAAAAGATAAAAAAAAAAAAAAAAGCAAGAGTTTACGACAAAATAAAGGGCTGCTGGTGTTGTGTGTGACAAGCCTTTAAATCTAGGACAGTCATCCCAAAGAGAAATGATGCACACGCTCATTGCGTGGACATAAAAGCACCAAAGAAAAGAGTTTTTAAGTGAGCTGGCGGGGAAAGACGGAGACGGGAGGCCATTAGTTGCATTGTGTGCTCAGACTCCTTCTCTCCGTTTGAACCGTTTTTTTTTTTCCAACTGTGGACGTACAGATTGCTGGTGTCACAACATATTTGTAGCGAGTGTTTCATGCAATAACACACTTGTTTTTTCTGCTCTTTTTAGGCCTGCAAATATCCCAGCAAGACACCTTTCAATGGAGGGAATGAAAAGGTTGGGCTTTGATGGGGAATTCATCTCCAGGTACACTTTAGACTCTTTACAATACAGTTCAGCTCAATAAGCTTTGATTTTGATCAATGAACGCTGTAAAGGATGTGTGGGCGGAATAGATATATTATTATGTAGCCACTGATTATAGATATTATATATTATTATAATAGGTTATTATATTTGTAATTGTTTTTAATTAATACAATTAATAATAAACTCATAAAATGTGAATACAAAAATTAGATACAGTATTTTAACATTTCATAAATATATTGTTCATAATAAAATAAGTGTAAGCGGGATGGATAGATTATTATGTAGCAATTGTTACTGCTATTTTCCAAAAAAGGGAAAGGCAGCTATACTATTGCTATTATTGGTAAAATATGTGCATGGCTTTTAACTAACACAGTGAAATTAATCAATAAAAATGAATTACAAAAATGTACTACATACAATATTATTTATGTCTTTTAATATTTTTTAAATATATTATTCAAAATAAAAGGTGTGTAGGTGGGATGGATATATTATGCAGCCATTGTTAGATATAAGTGATATTATTGTTGTGGAGAGGCGGAGCCGACAGCAGGATAGGACAAATAGCGGTCCTACCAAAGATGGCGGCCAGGAGGCGGAGCATGCAGGCCGGGCATGGTTGAAGCGACGCTGCAGCCATCAGAGTCAGGTGCGTAAACCACACAACTGCTCTCAATCCCTGCATCTGCTCCTGCAGTTTAAAATGGGAGAAGGAGGAGCAATCGTACCAGGAGTAGGAGAAGAAACCACAGACAACAAAGACGACCAAAGCTACCAGGAGAGAGATGAGCCCCCGCGGAAGACGCAGTCACCGGCCACCGAAAGGCACGCCGAGACGAGCAGGAAAAGGGGTTGCGCTAGAAATTGGCGCGAGCGACTAGAGCCAAGACATGTTTATTGAAATAATAAACGAGAGTCAATCCTGCTATGATGCGTCTTGTATCGATGGTCCATGACGACTGAAGACCTGTCACAATTGTATATTAGTATTACAGATGAATAGTATGTAATTATTTTTAATTGTTAAAATTAATATTATTGATAAATCATTAAAACATGTAAATACAAACATTTATTAGATACAATATTTCATATGTATTTTAATATTTCTTAAATATATTATTCAAAATAAAAGGTGTGTGGGCTGGATCGATATACAGTATTATGCAGCCATTGATAGATATTATTGATATTAGTGTATGTTACAATTATAGGTGAATAGCATGTAATTATTTTTAATTGTTAAAATTAATATTATTGATAAATCATTAAAACTTGTACATACAAACATTTATTACATAGAATATTACATACGTATCTTAATATTTTCTGAATATATTATTCAAAATAAATGGTGTGTATGCGAGATGGATATATTATGCAGCCATTGATAGATATTATTGATGTTAGTATATATTGCTATTATTGGTAAACAGTGTGTAATTATTTTTAATTGTTAAAATTAATATCACTGATAAATCATTAAAACATGTAAATACAAACATGTATTACATACAATATTACAGACATATTTTAATATTTTTTAAATAAATTATTCAAAATAAAAGATGTGGAAGCGGAATGGATATATTATGCAGCCATTGATAGATATTAATATTAGTACATATTACTATTATAGGTAAACAGTGTGTAATTATTTATTGTTAAACTTAATATTAGTGATAAATCATTAAAACATTTAAGTAAAAACGTTTATTACATACAATATTACATATGTATTTTAATATTTTTAAATATATTATTCAAAATAAAAGGTGTGTAGGCGGGATAGATATATTATGCAGCCATTGATAGATATTATTGATATTAGTATATATTACTATTATAGGTAAACAGTGCGTGATTATTTTTAATTGTTAAAATTAACATTATTGATAAGTCATTAAAACATGTAAATACAAACATGTATTGGATACGATATTACATACCTATTTTAATATGTTATTCTAAATAAAAGACATGTAGGATATATTATTATGTAGTCATTGATGGATATTATTGTAGATAATATATTACTATTATAGAGAAATATGCTTAGTGGTTTTATTGAATAACATTTATAATACATAATTAAAAAATAAATACAAAATTAATTGGATACAATATTATATATGCAATATTTTTTTACTTATTACTATTTAAAAGAATATTCAATGAAATATAAAGTTACAACCAGCTCTTCCATTCAACAAACGAGTGAACATTATCCAAAACGTGCACCGCCAATGTGTTGCCGGGCTATTGATTTTCTGACAATTACATCACATGGCGGCTCTGTTATCAAACCCCAAAGTTTGACCTTCATAAGTCAAATTGACTTGAAATTTTTCACACAGCTCAATACTACTCTACAGAATATTCTGTAACTTTAGGCCGTTTGGTCAAAAAAACGTGAAACTTGGTACACACTTTTACGGGACCCACGAGCACGTGGATGTAAATTTGAGCAATGTGGTTAATAAATAAATGTAATTGTATAGCGCTTTTCTACCTTCAAGGTACTCAAAGCGCTTTGACACTACTTCCACATTTACCCATTCACACACACGTTCACACACTGATGGAGGGAGCTGCCATGCAAGGCGCCAACCAGCACCCATCAGGAGCAAGGGTGAAGTGTCTTGCTCAGGACACAACGGACGTGACGAGGTTGGTACTAGGTGGGATTTGAACCGGGGACCCTCGGGTTGCTCACGGCCACTCTCCCACTGCGCCACGCCGTCCCTTAAAAAATATGGTCAAAAAAATATGGCCGCCATCAAGAAAAATCTTTTTGCAGGGACGCCGCAAATGAAGCATAACAAAAAGTAGCATAACGCCGTTCTTTTAGTACCTAGATCAGAACCATCATAATGTGCACATTTAATTTACATCTTCAAGTGTTGATTGTGCAACTGTTTCTGGCTGCGACTTATCCTCCATCACTCTCTACGTCAGTGGTTCTCAAATGCATGAATTGAATTGAATTGAAATATTTATTTCAAACCTGCACAGTACAACTAAACACTGTTTTATTTTTTTTTACTTGTTGGCAAAGATATTTATGCAAGGCTTGAAAAGGGGTTGGATGAAGCAGCTGCTTATAATAGCCCAACCCTTTTCACTCATTCCACATTTAACATAAACAATATAATACAAGAACAATACTCTATAAACAAAACAAGAAAAACTCCTGTACACTAAGAATACCATGAGACAAGACAAGACAAGATGAGACAGAACACACACACGCACACACACACACACACACACACACACAGGCCCAAACACTCTCTGACCATACATCTCTCCCCCATCGCTCTGTGCTGAGGGCATCACTCTCTTTCCTCCTCCTACTTCTTTTTTAAACAGTGTTTTAAATTGAATCTTGCTAGAACACGTTTTTAACTTGTCCCCTAAGTTGTTCCACAGACTGACTCCACGCACTGAAATGCACATTGATTTTAATGTGGTTCTAAATTTAGGCAATATAATTTGTTGTTTCCTCTTAAACTGTAACTGTGGTGATCATCTCTGTCATGGAAGAGGTTCTGTATATTGGATGGTAGAGAGTTTTGGGATGCCCTAAACGTAATTTGAGCAGTTTTAAAATTGATCACATCGTTCAGTTTAATTTGCTTTAAGTTCATAAATGGTGGATTTGAATGATGTCTGTAGTGAACATTGGAAACAATCCTGATGGCCTTTTTCTGCAGAGTGACTAAAGGCTGTAGATGTGATTTATAACAATTTCCCCAGACTTCAACACAATAGTTTAAATATGACTAATAAATGAATGCCAAGGGGTACGTGAGATTTTTCAAAAATATTCTCAAAAAAAGCAACAATTCAAAAATCCTTTATAAATATATTTATTGAATAATACTTCAACAAAATATGAATGTAAGTTCATAAACTGCGAAAAGAAATGCAACAATGCAATATTCAGTGTTGACAGCCCGATTTTGGGTGGACATGTTCCATTAATATTGATGTTAAGATTTCTTTTTTTGTGAAGAAATTTTTAGAATTAAGTTGATGAATCCAGATGGATCTCTATTACAATCCCCAAAGAGAGCAATTTAAGTTGATGATTACTTCTATGTGTAGAAATCTTTATTTATAATTGAATCACTTGTTTATTTTTCAAAAAGTTTTTAGTTATTTTTATATATTTTTTTCCAAATAGTTCAAGAAAGTCCACTACAAATGAGCAATATTTTGCACTGTTATACAATTTAATAAATCAGAAACTGATGACATAGTGCTGTATTTTACTTCTTTATCTCTTTTTTTCCAACCAATAATGCTTTGCTCTGATTAGGGGATACTTGAATTAAAAAAATGTTCACAGGGGGTACATCACTGAAAAAAGATTGAGAACCACTGCTCTAAGTCACGCACAATCTTGCCGAGAAGAAAATGCGTAGACAGCGGCGACCGGCTTCAGTCCGTCAGCGTAAAGAGGTTTGAGTAAAACACGTTATTAGCGGTCCAAATAAACCCTCTCCCTCCTTTTAGAACTGATGGAAAGGCAGCAGAGCCGCCGGGTAAAATAGAAAGATGCTATCCGGGTCCTTGCCTTGAGCCTCCTAACAGGCCCGCTAAAGTCTTTCTGCGACAAGGACCGGGACCCTGTCCTCACTCGGGGCCGTTTTTAAAAGGAGAAGCTGGGTCATAAGGGAGGCCTCATGCGGGAGGTGCTGAGCCCTGGGTAGACCGTTAGAATAGAAAAACACAGCAAACATCCAAGTTTGATCTACAAGAGTCAAACATGCTTTACTTTGCACCAATGGCTTCTATTGACCCGCTTTATAATCAATAACAATGCTGGCACGAGAAGATTAATATTGATTCTACTTCAAAGCAATTTACTCCATAACTGTTATGTTGTATAGGATTTATAATAACACACTGACCTTGACTATCAATATGTGCACAAGTTACCGGCCACAAATATTAGGCGCACCTGCTATCTAAATTGGCCTTTAGATAGGTAAATGGTACTTCAAAGAAGCTTTGGGGCCCACAGATCAAAGAAAATAAATATTATAAATTTAAGGATAATAAGGACAAAAATAGTTAATATTTCCTGATGTGGGAATTTTCATAAAAAAAATGTACAATATAGTTTAAGAGAAAAGCAACAGTGGCGCAGTGGGGAGAGTGGCCGTGCGCAACCCGAGCGTCCCTGGTTCAATTCCCACCTAGTACCAACCTCGTCACGTCCGTTGTGTCCTGAGCAAGACACTTCACCCTTGCTCCTGATGGGTGCTGGTTGGCGCCTTGCATGGCAGCTCCCTCCATCAGTGTGTGAATGTGTGTGTGAATGGGTAAATGTGGAAGTAGTGTCAAAGCGCTTTGAGTACCTTGAAGGTAGAAAAGCGCTATTCAAGTACAACCCATTTATAAATATTTTAAATACAATAAACAAATATTTAGTTTTCAAGACACTATTATATTATAGTTAGGGCTGTGAATCTTTGGGTGTCCCACGATTCGATTCAATATCGATTCGTGGGGTCACGATTCGATTCAAAATGTATTTATTTTTTCCAATTCAACATGATTCTCGATTCAAAAACGATTTTTTTCCCGATTCAAAAGGATTCTCTATTCATTCAATACACAGGATTTTAGCAGGATCTACCCCAGTCTCCTGACATGCAAGCAGAGTAGTAGATTTTTGTAAAAAGCTTTTATAATTGTAAAGGACAATGTTTTATCAACTGATTGCAATAAATTAGTTTTAACTATTAAACGAACCAAAAATATGACTTATTTTATCTTTGTGAAAATATTGGACACAGTGTGTTGTCAAGCTTATGAGATGCGATGCAAGTGTAAGCCACTGTGACACTATTGTTCTTTTTGTATTTTTATAAATGTCAAATGATAATGTCAATGAGGGATTTTTAATCACTGCTATGTTGAAATTATAAGTAAAATTGATACTGTTGTTGATAATATTCATTTTAGTTTCACTACTTTTGGTTTGTTCTGTGTCGTGTTTGTGTCTCCTCTCAATTGCTCTGTTTATTGCAGTTCTGAGTGTTGCTAGGTCAGGTTTGGTTTTGGAATTCCATTGCATTGTTATGGTATGGCTGTGTATTGTTTTGTTGGATTGATTACTGAAAAAATAAATAAATAGATTTTTTAAAAAATGAGAATCGATTCTGAATCGCACAAGGTGAGAATCGAGATTCTAATCGATTTTTCCCCACACCCCTAATTATAATAGGTAATAAGTAACACTTTAAGAATTAAGTGTTTTTCAGAATGGTTTCTAATGTTTTCATGCTAATTAAGACAAAATGGTCTTCTACTACTATTAGTGCGGCTGATGATAATGGAAGTTATATTGACAATAAAGTTAAAGTTCCCATGATTGTCTCACACACACGCTAGGTGTGGCGAAATTATTCTCTGCATTTGACCCATCACCCTTGATCACCCCCTGGGAGGTGAAGTGAGCAGTGAGCAGCAGCGGTGGCCGCGCCCGGGAATAATTTTCAGTGATTTAACCCCCAATTCCAACCCCTTGATGCTGAGTGCCAAGCAGGGAGGTAATGGCTCCCATTTTTATAGTCTTTGGTAAGAATTAAGTTGTAATGTTACAATACTATGTTTATCCATCCATCCATTTTTCTACCGCTTATTCCCTTTCGGGGTTGCGGGGGGCGCTGGCGCCTATCTCAGCTACAATCGGGCGGAATATTTTCACAATTAAAAAGGTCAAGGAAGTAGGAAATAATGTTGCATTTCTTTCCGTCTTAAAAGTTGTAATATTACCAGAAAATAGTGAAAATATGTTAGAGTAAACCTTTGTTTATCGATGTTAATTGGTTGGTAAATTAATTTCCGCAAAGTAGGAAATATTACCTCGAAATCCAATATTTTCATAGCTGAAGAGTTAAAGAACAAGTTGACAATACAAGTGTGGTGTTGATATTTTTAGTTGTTTTAGACATTTTTATGTTGAAAATGCCAAAACTTACGTAAAATACACTCGAGCAAACGGATGACGGTATTGTAGGTATTTTTTTCAGTTTTTTTTTTAAAAGAAATAAATAGAACAATATATGACAATAAAACTATGATTTCCAGAAAAGAGTGACAACATTGATACATCAAAAAACCAACTGCTGTTGTGTCCTTGGGCAAGACACTTTACCCACCTGCTCCCAGTGCCACCCACACTGGTTTAAATGGAACTTAGATACTGGCTTTCACTATGTAAAAGTGCTTTGAGTCACTAGAGAAAAGCACTAAATAAAAATAATTCACTTCAATTGCTATTGTTATTTTAATATATTGTTGTTGCTAATAGTTTTATTTTACTTGTAATATATTTTTTATTATCACGTGGACTTGCGATTTCAAAGCTAGTTATCCCTCAATCTGTATTGTCAAGCTGTGCCTTATTTCAAGATTGTTGGGTTTTCCTGTGTGTAGGATTTTAGTTCCCGGTTTGTGCTTTTATTTTGGTGGCGTTTCCGTTTTTGTGTTTACCTGCAGCGACATGACTCCTGTCTTTAGGCGCTGTTTCCCACACCTTTTTTTGTGTTTTTAATTAGGAAATTGAGTCTTGGCCTCCATTCTCCATTAAATACCTTTTTTCTGCTTTCTGCATGTATTGGAAACACACCAACAATCACCGACATGCGACCCGAGCGTGACAAGTACTTTTATGTGATCCAACAGTGTAATCTATACAAATTGTGTAACGATACAAAATATATGTTTATTTCTTAAATAAAAATATACCTTTTTGTTAAATAAAAAAAATATATATATATATACCAGATTTTTCGTATTTTGATAGATTTTTGACCACCGTGTGTAATGTTCTATATTTTCAATGGAACATACAAATTGCAATAACGGAGCAGCATCTCCTATTGCGGAAACAAAAACGTCCAACCGGAAATCTCTGATAACTAAAGTTCCTCGGGTGAATAATAAAACTCACTACACCGGTTTGTTTTAGCGCTTTCGTGGCGAGTTTACTGACAGATATAAGTAAGAACTTTACTCTACTTTATATTACAAATGGCAACAGTGGAGGATGAATGTCCCATAACAAGAAGATAGAGAAACAGAAGAAGCTTATTTATTACGGTGTCGCCACAAACTACAAAGGCGGATGCGCCCAATTGTTCAGGATTTCTGCAGATCCCAAATACAGGAACCAGAAGGTAAGAAAAGTTGCCTTTGCATAATATTGCAAAACCAAATGCCAGATAATATATCTTACCTTATACACACCCCATAATAATACTTGTATATTTAATGCGCCGACACTACATCAAGCAGTGCGGCTTCATAGCTTACCAAAGTCGTACTAAAACATTTATGATAGATTTTTGAGCGCCGTGTGTAATGTTCTATATTTTCAATGGAACATACAAATTGCAATAACGGAGCAGCATCTCCTATTCCGGAAACAAAAACGTCCAACCGGAAATCTCTGATAACTAAAGTTCCTCGGGTGAATAATAAAACTCACTACACCGGTTTGTTTTGGCGCTTTCGTGGCGAGTTTACTGACAGATATAAGTAAGAACTTTACTCTACTTTATATTACAAATGGCAACAGTGGAGGATGAATGTCCCATAACAAGAAGATAGAGAAAAAGAAGAAGCTTATTGACTACGTTGTCGGCACAAACTACAAAGGCGGAAGCGCCCAATTGTTCAGGATGTCTGCAGATCCCAAATACAGGAACCAGAAGGTAAGAAAAGTTGCTTTTGCATAATTTTGCGAAACCAAATGCCAGATAATATGTCTTACCTTATACACACACCATAATAATAGTTTTATTTTTAATAAGCCGACAATACATCAAGCAGTGCGGCTTCATAGCTTACCAAAGTCGTACTAAAACATTTATGATAGATTTTTGAGCGCCGTGTGTAATGTTCTATATTTTCAATGGAACATACAAAATGTTGGTGTTGTTTACTGGAGTCATATTGCCATCATGTTGCAAAGTACACGCATTTCTTATGTTCGACTGCCATCTACTGGTCATACTTATCATTACGCCATGTGCAAAATGAAATAGCTTTGAGGTCGGTAAGCAAAACCGGAATTATTTTTGTACATTAGGCGCACTGTCGAGTTTTGAGGGGAAAAAAGGGATTTTGAGTGCGCCTTGTAGTTTATGGTACACATTTATGGTAAAGTGAAGTGAATTATATTTACACAGCGCTTTTCTCTAGTGACTCAAAGCGCTGTACATAGTGAAACCCAATATCTAAGTTACATTTAAACCAGTGTGGGTGGCACTGGGAGCAGGTGGGTAAAATGTCTTGCCCAAAGACACAACGGCAGTGACTAGGATGGCGGAAGTGGGAATCGAACCTGCAACCCTCAAGTTGCTGGCACGGCCACTCTACCAACCGAGCTACACCTGCCCCCACTGTGGTAACACTTTAGTATGGGGAACATATTCTAAGTAACAAAGACTTGATTTAGAGTTATTTGGACACGAGGGGAACATATTGTAAGTAACACAGACTTAAGGTTTAGAGTAAGGATTATTATAGTTTTGTTTTGTTATGTAAGAACAGACCATATTCATTAAGTGGTATTAAAGGGAGAAACATTTACAACAGCTTCATTACTTAGTACTAATAAGCAATAATTCTGAGGTTATTGAGGGAAGACTCTTAGTTAATGGCATAATGGTTGTATTTAATAAAGCCATGAAGAATAAGGCATTATTTAGTACCTAATAATGACTAATTAAAAGCATATATGTTACTAATTTGCATATTAATAAGCAACTAATAATGTTCCCCATACAGAGAAGGACAATAAATATGAAGTGGCCCTCAATAAAAGGAGTTAATATTGATGTGTAAATCATTATTCACATTTTTTTACATCATATTAGGAAAGATTTTAAGTGTATTTTTGAATGATGAAATATTGTTTGCCGCCTCAATGAGTCTCCTTTATAGAATGTACTTGGATACACAGTTGACTGCTACTATAGGACCGGGTTGGCTGCTTTGTTTGTGGATTATGAAGGATATTTTGGTCCAAGGGTTACATGTACAATAATATATTTCTGTTCTAGTGCCAACAGGAGCGAAAAGGGGCTGTAGGAGGAGGGGAATTTTCTTTTTCCATATTTACCACCTCAAAACTGTATGGATGTGTGGACAGATGGATGTATGGATGGATGGGGGCCATAAAGCAGAGCTATATTTGTCATCAGCGAACCAAGTCTTTGTTATGCACATTGCAGGCTAAAGGATGTTTAATGATGACGTGTTTAGAAAGCACTAACTCTCCAGAGTCCACTGCACAGCTTAAGTAAAGCTATAGGCGTTTGCTATTCAATTATGCAAATGACGGCCGCCTGGTGCTGGCCGTCACTTTAATGACGACGTGGGTAAACACACACACACACACACATTTCTATACTTGTCTTTAACAGCACCCCCACTTGCAGAGGCCCTGTTTAGTTGTTTGGCAATGAAGTTAATTGTCTTGGTCATTAAAAGAAATATCAACTGTCACACACACACACACACACACACACACACACACACACACACACACACACACACACACACACACACACGATGAAGAAGAAAGAGTGTATTTTTTGCCCAAAGATTCTCCTCGGCAATATATGATAAGTTTGTTGTTGTTTTTGATGTGGAATGATCATCTTGTACAGAGAGGTCCTTCTCTGTCAGGCTGAGGGGAGGCCACCTCTTCTTCTGCCCTGCTTTACTGTGGTGTCCCCCAGGGATCTATTTTAGGCCCCATCCTGTTTTCCTTATACATTCTCCCTCTTTGAGAGATTTTTAAGAAACATGGAGTGTTCTATCACTTTTATGCAGATGACTGCCAAATTTATAAGCCAATTTCAAAAGGCCACGGCCCCCTGACGCCCCTTCTCAACTGTCTATGCGACGGCAAGGCTTGGTTAACCCAGAATTTTTAAATAATGAAAGAGGGGAAAACGGAAATTTCAGTTTTTGGTCCGGCCCTCACTGATTTGGGACCATTGCAAAATGATGTGCGTCCCAAGGTCACCAGCCTTGGCGTCACTATAGACAGCGATTTTAAACCTGACAAACAAGTCAATGGCGTTTTAAAATCGTGCTTTTATTATCTTCGTCTTTTAGTAAAGGTTAAACCGTTTTTATCTTTTAACCTTTTCGAACAAGTCGTGCATGCTTTTATTTCAAGTCGCCTGGACTACTGCAATGCACTTTATGCTGGCATTAGCCAAAAAGCTCTCTCCCAGTTGCAGTTAGTCCAGAACGCGGCAACACGACTTATAACAGGGGCCAGGAAACGCCAGCATATAACCCCAATTCTTCAGAGTTTGCACTGGCTCCCTGTTCCTTTTAGAATTGATTTTAAAACATCGCTGTTTGTTTTTAAATCTTAACATGGACTGGCACCTCAATATATCTCGGACCTCATCCAAATTTACACTCCTGCGCGCGCTCTGAGGTCCGAGAGCCAGCTCCAGCTCGTGGTGCCCAAGACCAGACTTAAAACCAGGGGAGACAGGGCCTTCTCTGTGGTCGGCCCTGAGCTCTGGAACACTCTCTGCCCCTCCATGTTTAAACTGCTTCCACAGTGGAGAGTTTTAAGTCTCGTCTTAAGACCCACTTTTATTCTTTGGCTTTTAACACTACGTGAGTTGTGTGGTCCTCTGTCCTCTGTGTTTTTTATACACTTTGATTTCTATTTTACTGTTTTAATTGCTTTTATCCTTTAAAATTGTTTTTAATCTTATTTATTTTTATATTGGTTTTATATTTATTTATTTTTGGTTTTTATTCAGTCATTGGTGGAGCATAATATTGTTTTTAATATTATTTTTAACATGGCTGTGCGGCACTTTGGAAACATTATTGTTGTTTAAATGTGCTATTAAAATAAAGTGGATTGGATTGGATCGCAATAGAAGCTTTTTTTGGAGACAGTTCTCCATTATAACCACCAGGGGGCACAAGAGCACAACAAACACCCCTTGATCTAGTCTCAAGAAGAGTTCCCACATAAATAACAACAATGTAGACTCAGAAGTCATATAATATTCCGCACATCAGTACAAATAAAAATGTAGTACAAAAAAGGTAATAATAATAATGGTCGGATTTGAATTGTTTTATTTTAATTTTGTTTATTATGGTCAAATTTTGTGGAACACCGTTGTATCTCATATGGAGGGAGCTGTTTCTAATATTTTTACTGGAAGCATGTTAGTTATATATATATATATATATATATATATATATACATACATACACAAATATATATATATACATATTCACACAAGTATACATACATATATATATATATATATATATATATATATATAAATACATATGTATGTATACATAAATATGTATACATATATATATATACATACACACATATGTATATATATATATACACATACATATACTGTATATATGTAGTGTATATACATATATGTGTAGTGTATATATATATATATATATATATATATATATATATATATATATATATATATATATATATAGCATTAGTTAACCAAAATATAAGGAATACTGCTCATTACTATCATTCAATAATTGATCAATAATAGAGAATTGAGAAAACAACTTACTTACTTATTAGCAAAAAGAACTGTTCAATTACTGCCAATACTACCACTCCTACTTCTCTACTACTAATTGTAAATAATTGTAAATAACACAAGAGAAGGTCAGAGGGAAAAATGGAAATGCTGATAATAGTAGTTACAAAATAATAAAAGTAAAAATAGATTAAATACATAATATTATGATTAGAGTTTAGTACTGATAATAATTATAATACTGTATAGACAATTAGTTGTTTACAATTAAATAAAACAACTAAAAACAACATGAATTAAAGAATTATTAATGTTGTCAAAAAAGGTTGACTTTTTTTTTTTTTTACAAAACAAACCATTTAAATATTAACACGTACAGTTTATTGACTGTGTTTTTCAGTACGACAAAAATTATTGTTTATTTATACTGCAAATGCATTAGAAAAATGCTCACAAGTTATGTTTCAACGATCCATCCCATCCATCCATTTTCTACTGCTTATTCCCTTTGGGGTGCGGGGGGGCGCTGGAGCCTATCTCAGCTACAATCGGGCGGAAAGCGGGGTACATAATAGCAATAATAATAATAATAATATTAATGTTTTAAAGATATAAATAGATAAAGAACAGAAGCAACAACAAAGTAAGCAAAAATGGGCATTTACAAAAGGGCACATAACTCCAAATAAAGAATCCAAAACTTTAATGGTGCATTGAACTGCAGGCTTCTATGAGTCAAAGCATGTAGTGAATAATGTAATATTACTAGAGTAGTACAGTACGACTATGCCACTATAAAACTACTACTTAGTGGAGTGACGTGTGTCGCCTTTAGGTGGACTCCTATCAAGCAGCATATCAAAGCCACAGCGTCGTTGTGTTTCTTTTGGTCTTTGTGGTGATTGCACAACGGCCGCCCTGAGCACTTGTGACTGAAGACAAATTAACTTGGGAGAGATTGTCACTTCAAAGTGCTCGTCATTTAAGGCTGCGGGCCGTGGCGACCACGATGTCCTCAAAGAACATTCTGCTCGCCTCTTTTGCTTATTTATTGCCGTCGTCCGAACACTTGCAAGTTTTAACATTGAAACTATTTTGCTACTTTGAGGCCTTCAAGGACAGGATACAACTATCAATCCTGAGGTACCAGTATTAGCGATAGTCCTATTCAAACTATAAGTAATTATTTGCATACTCAAGCCTTAAAAATAAAGTTATACTTTTTACCCTGAGGTACCAGAAAGGTTCCTCTCATAAAACTGTAATATATATATATATATATATATATATATATATATATATATATATATATATATATATATATGTGTGTGGGAAAAATCACAAGACTACTTCATCTCTACAGAACTGTTTCATGAGGGGTTCCCTCAATCGTCAGGAGATTTTAATGGAAGCATTCACATACCATGGTTTATATAGGGCACAGAGTGGGTAGGTACAGGCAGGCGTGGGGGCGTGGTGATTGGCTCATGTGTTACCTAGGAGGTGTTTCCGTCTGTGACGGCATGCTGATATAATTTCACTGCGCTTGTTGAGGGATGACAGGTCTGGGTGATCCATAATAAACAGTTTCTCTTTTAAGCATAGGTTGCATCTTTTATTACCACTGTTGTAAGGTGTGCTGGATGCAAGTATTTGCCATATATGTGTGTGTGTGTGTATATATATATATATATATATATATATATATATATATATACATATATACATATATACACACACACACACACACACACACACACACACACACACACACACACATATATTTATATATGTGTGTATGTATATGTCTGTATGTATGTATAATTTCACAAGCTGGAGACATATATTTTGGTATAAGTATTTTGCCATTGTATTGAGTTTTTACTTTGAAGGCATTTGTTTTCCTTTCATTTTGAAGGTAGAATAGCTTTATTAGCAACTTTTTTTTTAAATTTTTAAATTTTTTTTTTCCCTTGGCCTCAGTCTGTACCCCCTCTCCAGGGCCCAGGATAAGACCGATTTTTTTTATTTTATTTTAATCTTCTATTCCCCCCCCCCCCACCCCCCCTTGTTTACCTGTATCTCATCTTTTTTTGTAAGGGGCGCTGGAAGCCGGCAGACCCGTCAGCGATCCTGTTCTGTCTCCCTTTAATGTTTGTCTGATCTTGAATGGGATTGTGCTGAAAATTGTAATTTTCCTGAAGGAACTCTCCTGACGGAATAAATAAAGTACTATCTAATCTAATCTAACTGTATTCATAGGACAAGTGTTGTACTGTGTCAGCAATACAGCACAAATATGTGATTATAATGGGAGTCATCGGGACCAAACTGGATCTCTTACGCTAAAATAAGAAAATATTACAATGTATTTAAAAAAATATATACATATATAAAAATTAGAAGAAGTGAAGTGAATAAAAAATAATGTATTATTATCTGAATAACAATCAGGAAATGTATACATATACTGTATGCAACGTTCCCTGTAAGGTAGGCGCCTGTGCAATTGCACACTGCTCACGGCAAATCTAGGCCGCGCACAAAATCGAATAAAAAGATAAGCGCAGAACAGTGTGCACGTCTGCCGTCGCTCATATGTGCACCACTGAATTCTCAAGGAGTTTTGGCGTTTGCTCACACATATGAAAAATTTGTGGGAAAATTGACTGTATGTACTATAATTTGTACTGTGTGTGTGTGTGTGTGTGTGTGTGCGGTGATTATTAAGGACAATGTGTTGTCAAATATTGAAGAAAAACATTTAAACCGCAACTTCTTTAATGTTGGTATTTTACAGATAGGGTAAACATGTGATTAAAGAAAATATTGCTAAATGATTCTGAAAACTATTCGGAAAGTCACCAAAATGGGGCTAGAAAAACATGTATAATTTAAAGTATTTTGTGAAATATTTGTGTAGTTTCTTTATTTCTTTTTTTAGAAATTAACCAATTTTGCTTATCTGTTTTTTGCATTTCCCCCTTTAAAAAAAAAAAAAAAAAAAAGTACTTAAGAACCTCTAAAATTAGAAGTGCGAAGCAATTTTTAAAGAGAAAACTTAGAAGTGATGCATACTACGAAATCATTAAAGTGGATGTGTGTAATTTTTAACAGTGGTTAACTTATTTTTACACTTGCATGACACTTAAAAACATTCAAATATGACATGGTTAAAGCTTTTACCGTGGCCACAGACTCTGACAAAGAAAATGTCCTATCAAAATGTTTTTTTTTTTGTAAGGCTTGTACACTGTTGGAGTACTGATATGTTTTTTTTTTGTTGGCAGTTTTTGTGCACCGGCATCATACAAGACCCCCTGGGGAAGGATGAATGCATGTAGGTGAGTGAGTGAGGCTACTCTGACTGTTTATTGGATGTATCATGTGACAAGTGATGGTAATGTGAGTGTTTGAGGGGAGGGGGGCCCGCTGGTCCTCTTTACAGTACAGTATGCACAGCAGGGGGGCCCCCAGCACCCACCGCCTCCCTTTTTTCCCCCCGCAGCCTCGGTGGAGGTGGTGCGCTAATCATTCTAAGAGGCCAATCAAAGGCAAGGGGATGTTGCACACAAGGGAGGCAAAGAGGAGGGGAAGGAAATGATGATTAGTGTTTGGGGGGAGCCCCCCCCCCCCCCCCCATGATTGAGCTCAAGGGCCACTTTGATTAGGGGAGAGGGGGGATTGTTCTTGTTTTTGGTTTTGTTTTTTAAATCAAAAATGGCGTTGACTTTCTTTTGTCGCCAGGCTTCAGGATAGCTGTCACTACACTGATGGCTTTCTTTTAAATTTCGTTTGAATTCACACTCAAGTCTTAGTTGTTTTTTATGGAAACATTGTAGGTAGTAAAAAGATTGTCGGGAATTTTTTTAGAATATAAAAAATAATGGTAGTTTTAATATGTAATGTATTCATGGTGGAAGAGGGGTTAGTGCGTCTGCCTCACAATACGAAGGTCCTGCAGTCCTGGGTTCAAATCCAGGCTCGGGATCTTACTGTGTGGAGTTTGCATGTTCTCCCCGTGAATGCGTGGGTTCCCTCCGGGTACTCCGGCTTCCTCCCACTTCCAAAGACATGCACCTGGGGATAGGTTGATTGGCAACACTAAATTGGCCCTAGTGTGTGAATGTGAGTGCGAATGTTGTCTGTCTATCTGTGTTGGCCCTGCGATGAGGTGGCGACTTGTCCAGGGTGTACCCCGCCTTCCGTCCGATTGTAGCTGAGATAGGCGGTAGAAAATAGCATTTATATGTAAAACTATACTTTATTTTTGTAACGATTATTAAAAAGGAATACACTTCTATATTTTCCTTTTTAAATCAAGTTTAGTTTTCATAATATTTTGACCTAATGCTTGTAAAAAATAAAATTATTCTTGTAATCTCATAAAAATACAATCAATTATTTTAATATATTGGAACTATTTTCTCATAAAAACAAAATGTATTCTTGTATTTATTTTTCTCAAAAATATAACTTTATTCATAAAAATTTAATGTTACTCTTTCAATACTGTACATATTTTCTTATAAAATGGTAAATGGGTTGTACTTGTATAGTGCTTTTCTACCGTTTTAAGGAACTCAGAGCGCTTTGACACTATTTCCACATTCACACCCTGATGGCGGGAGCTGCCTTGCGAGGGAGGGGCCTGCCAGGACCCATCAGGAGCAAGGGTGAAGTGTCTTGCTCAAGGACAAAACGGAGGTGACTAGAATGGTAGAAAGTGGGGATTGAACCAGTAACCCTCAGATTGCTGGCACGGCCACTCTCCAAACTTCGCCTCGTCGTACCCCCAAAAATACAACTTTATTCTCGGAATAATACTGCTTTTTTTTCTCATACAAATACTTCTTTATTCTTGGAATATTGCAACTTTTTTCTAATAAAAATACAACTTTACTCATGGAGTACTGTAACTTTTGTTCTAATATAAATACAACTTTATTCTTGGAATAGTGTAACTACTTTTCTCATAAAATACACCTTTATTCTTGGAATATATTACACTTGTTTTACTCTAATAAAAATACAAATTAATTCTCGGAATACTGTTAACTTTTTTTCCTCATTAAAATACAACTTTATTTTTGAAATTAATCTCAATTTTTCTTTACATAAAAATATATTTATATTTTTGAAATACTAACTTTTTTATCATGAAAATACAACTTTAGTTTTGTAATAATATATATATATATATATATATAATTTTTCATTTTTTTATTTATTTTTTCATAAAATACAATTTTATTCTTGGTAGATCATAACTTTTTCTCTCACAAATATACATCTTTATTCTTATATCATAAATTTTCCCTCATAAAAATACAACTTTATTCTTCGAATACTGTAACCTTTTATCTTATAAAAATACAACTTTATTATTGGAAAACTGTAACTTTTTATATTCATAAATATACAACTTTATTCTTGGAAAACAATTGTTTTTCTCATACAATACAACTTTACTCTTGTAATATATAATTTTTTCCTCATACAAATACACCTTTATTATTGGAAAGTATCACAACTTTTGTACTAATACAAACAGCTTTGTTCTTGGAATATTTAATTCTCATGAAAATACAAATTTATTCTCAAAATAGATAACTTAAAAAAAATATATTCTTGAAATACTATTTTTATCATAAAAATACAGCTTTATTCTTGTAATATATCCAAACGTTTCTCTTATTAAAAAAAATTGTATTCCTGGAAAATAAAACTTTTTCTAATAAACTACTTTGAGAACTAACATTGATCTTGGAATACTGATACTCTTTTTTCCTCATACAAATACGTTATTCTTGGAATACTGCAACTTTTTTGTAATAAAAATACAACTTTATTCTTGGAATACTATAACTTTAAAAAAAATTAAAATACAACTTTATTTTTGTGAAATAATGTAACTTTTTTCTCATAAAACAAAACTTCCTTCTCGTAATACATAACTTATTTTCATAAAAATACAACTTTATTTTCGGAATATATAATAATCTCTTTCTAATTAAAATAAAACTTTAATCTTGGAATGTTGAAACTTTTTATCTCATAATATACAACTTTATTTTCGGAATAATGTAACTTTTTTCCAATAAAAATACAACTTTACTCTTGGAATACTAGGGATGGGAATCAAAAACCGGTTCTTGTTCAGAATTGTTTCCCAGTGTATCAATTCCTTGGAATCACTTGCCATTTTGTCCAGTAGTTCTTCTGGTTGGGGATGACATATTTACTCAACGTGCGAAGTGACATCAGCAACATGGCGTCTTCCCGGGCCAAAAACGCGCACAGTAGTTTGCCGTCATTTTAATAAAAAAAAGACTGCAACAGCGCTACTTTTAATAAGTCCAAGGTTGAAATACTGAACTATTTAAACGTACAGCATGCAATAAGTGTCAAGGTTTTGAACCGCGTCGATCTCATCCCAGGCAGCTGCTGTCTTCTGACGTAAATAAAACAGGTACTAATACGACCGATAATGTTAGCGCTATTACCAACGGTGCCAACCCAACTACACAAGAGTGACATTTGTACATTTTCGAGTATATTAAATCAGTGTTTTTCAACCACTGTGCCGCGGCACAGTAGTGTGCCGTGAGATACAGTCTGGTGTGCCGTGGAAGATTTTCTAATTTCACCTATTTGGGTTAAAAATATTGTTTGCATACCAGTAATTATAGTCTGAAAATTATGTGTTGTTTTTGAGTGTCGGTGCTGTCTAGAGTTCGGCAGAGTAACTGTGTAATACTCTTCCATATCAGTAGGTGGCAGCCGGTAGCTAATTGCTTTGTAGATGTCGAAAACAGCGGGAGGCAGCGTGCAGGTAAAAAGATATCTAATGCTTAAACCAAAAATAAACAGAAGGTGAGTGCCTCTAAGAAAAGGCATTGAAGCTTAGAGAAGGCTGTGCAGAACGAAATTAAAACTGAACTGGCTACAAAGTAAACAAAAACAGAATGCTGGACGACAGCAAAGACTTACTGTGGAACAAAGACGGCGTCCACAAAGTACATTCGAACATGACATAACAATCACTAATGTCCCCACAAAGACGGATAAAAACAATTGAAATATTCTTGATTGCTAAAACAAAGTAGCGGCGGGAAATATCCCTTAAAGACATGAAACAGCTACAGGAAAATATAAAAAAAAAAAAGAGAAAAAGCCACCAAAATAGGAGCGCAAGACAAGAACTAAAACACTACACACAGGAAAACACCAAAAACGTCAAAATAAGTCACGGCGTGATGTGACAGGTGGTGACAGTACACCTACTTTGAGACAAGAGCTATATTGATGCATGCTCGGTTATGGTTTAAAGTCACATACAACAATTGCGACAACGTCTTTTTACTGTCAACTGAGCTTTGTTTTTTAATGATTTTTGCTGGTGGCGTGCCTCCGGATTTTTTCAACGCAAAAAATGTGCCTTGGCTCAAAAAAGGTTGAAAAACACTGTATTAAAAGGGAACATTATCACCAGACCTATGTAAGCATCAATATATACCTTGATGTTGCAGAAAAAAGACCATATATTTTTTTAACCGATTTCCGAACTTGCCATCTCCGGGTTGGGCAGGAGACCCTGCCCCAAGTGGAGGAGTTCAAGTACTTAGGAGTCTTGTTCACGAGTGGGGGAAGAGTGGATCGTGAGATCGACAGGCTGATCGGTGCGCGTCTTCAGTAATGCGGACGTTGTACCGATCCGTTGTGGTGAAGAAGGAGCTGAGCCGGAAGGCAAAGCTCTCAATTTACCGGTCGATCTACGTTCCCATCCTCACCTATGGTCATGAGCTTTGGGTCATGACCGAAAGGATAAGATCACGGGTACAAGCGGCCGAAATGAGTTTACTCCGCCGGGTGGCGGGGCTCTCCCTTAATAGGGTGAGAAGCTCTGCCATCCGGGAGGAACTCAACGTAAAGCCGCTGCTCCTTCACATCGAGAGGAGCCAGATGAGGTGGTTCGGGCATCTGGTCAGGATGCCACCCGAACGCCTCCCTAGGGAGGTGTTTAGGGCACGTCCAGCTGGTAGGAGGCCAAGGGGAAGACCCAGGACACGTTGGGAAGACTATGTCTCCCGGCTGGCCTGGGAACGCCTCGGGATCCCCCGGGAAGAGCTAGACGAAGTGGCTGGAGAGAGGGAAGTCTGGGCTTCCCTGCTTAGGCTGCTGCCCCCGCGACCCGACCTCGGATAAGCGGAAGATGATGAATGGATGGATGGATGGATGGATTTCCGAACTCTAAATGGGTGAATTTTGGCGAATTAAACGCCTTTCTATATATCGCTCTCGGAGCAATGACGTCAGAACGTGACGTCACATAGGTAATAAAGCCACCATTTTCTCAAACACATTACAAACACCGGGTCTCAGCTCTGTTATTTTCAGTTTTTTTCGACTGTTTTCCGTACCTTGGAGACATCATGCCTAGGCTGTGTGTTGGCCTAACACTAACAGGGAGGGACCCAAAGATGTGAAAGTGGCAAGAAATTGGACGAAATTTGTTCAAAATACGAGGGTGCGGGGAAAGCCGACGAAACGGTCAGTCGTTTGTTCCGCACACTTTACCGACGAAAGCTATGCTACTACAGAGATGGCAAGATTGTGTGGCTATCCTGCGACACTCAAAGCAGATGCATTTGCAACGATAAAGTCAAAGAAATATGCCGCCAGACCCCCATTGAATGTGCCGTAGTGTCTGCACATTTTAACGGAGATGCTAAGGCAGACATGGCACAGAGATGTATGGATAACCTGCAGATGCAATTCCAACGATAAAAGTCAACTAAATCACAAAGGTGAGTTTTGTTGATGTTGTTGACTTATGTGCTAATCAGACATATTTGGTCGCGGCATGACTGCCAGCTAATCGATGCTAACATGCTATTTAGGCTAGCTGTATGTACATTTGTAGCTATATTTGCATCCAGCGTTTCCCTCCACCCACATTTAATGCCGAACAAACACTTACCAATCGACAGATTTAAGTTGATCCAGTGTCACAAGATGCGAAAGTCCCGATTGTTTGGTCTGCACATTTTACCGGCAATGCTAAGGCAGACAAGGCCGGATAGCATCAGTAGCTATTTGCTCAATAGCTTCAGTTTCTTCTTCGCTATCTGCCTCCACACTCCAACCATCCGTTTCAATACATGCGTAATCTGTTGAATCGCTTAAACCACTGAAATCCGAGTCTGAATTCGAGCTAATATCGCTATATCTTGCTGTGCTATCCACCATCTGTTTGTATTGGCATCGCTATGTGACGTCACAGGGAAATGGACAGTGGCTTCGCAGATAGCGAAAATCAGGCACTTTAAAACTTTTTGTTAGGGATATTCCGGGACGGGTAAAAATTAGAAAAAAACTTTGAAAAATAAAATATGCCACTGGGAACTGATTTTTATTGGTTTTAACCCTTCTGAAATTGTGATAATGTTCCCCTTTAAAGTGCCTAATTTTCGATATCTGTAAATCCAGCCGTCCATTTTCCTGTGACGCTACTGTATGTACATTTGTAGCTATATTTGCATCCAGCGTTTCCCTCCACCCACATTTAATGCCAAACAAACACTTACCAATCGACTGATTTAAGTTGATCCAGTGTCACAAGATGCGAAAGTCCCGATCGTTTGGTCTGCACATTTTACCGGCGATGCTAAGGGAGACAAGGCCGGATAGCATCAGTAGCTATTTGCTCAGTAGCTTCAGTTTCTTCTTCGCTATCTGCCTCCATACTCCAACCATCCGTTTCAATACATGCGTAATCTGTTGAATCGCTTAAGCCGCTAAAATCCGAGTCTGAATCTGAGCTAATGTCGCTATATCTTGCTGTGCTGTCCACCATCTGTTCGTATTGGCATCGCTATGTGACGTCACAGGAAAATGGACAGTGGCTTCGCAGATAGCGAAAATCAGGCACTTTAAAGCTTTTTGTTAGGGATATTCCGGGACGGGTAAAAATTTGAAAAAAACTTCGAAAAATACAATATGCCACTGGGAACTGATTTTTATTGGTTTTAACCCTTCTGAAATTGTGATGATGTTCCCCTTTAAAGTGCCTGATTTTCGATATCTGTAAATCCAGCCGTCCATTTTCCTGTGACGCTACTGTATGTACATTTGTAGCTATATTTGCATCCAGCGTTTCCCTCCACCCACATTTAATGCCAAACAAACACTTACCAATCGACGGATTTAAGTTGATCCAGTGTCACGAGATGCGAAAGTCCCGATCGTTTGGTCCGCACATTTTACCGGCGATGCTAAGGCAGACATGGCTGAATAGCGTTAATAGCTATTCGCTCAGTAGCTTCAGTTTCTTCTTCAATTTTCGCTATCTGCCTCCATACTCCAACCCTCCGTTTCAATACATGCGTAATCTGTTGAATCGCTTAAGCCGCTAAAATCAGAGTCTGAATCTGAGCTAATGTCGCTATATCTTGCTGTTCTATCCGTTTGTTTGTATTGGCATCACTATGTGACGTCACAGGGAAATGGACAGTGGCTTCGCAGATAGCGAAAATCAGGCACTTTAAAGCTTTGTGTTAGGGATATTCCGGGACGGGTAAAAATTTGAAAAAAACTTTGAAAAATAAAATAAGCCACTGGGAACTGATTTTTATTGGTTTTAACCCTTCTGAAATTGTGATAATGTTCCCCTTTAAAGTGCCTGATTTTCGATATCTGTAAATCCAGCCGTCCATTTTCCTGTGACGCTACTGTATGTACATTTGTAGCTATATTTGCATCCAGCGTTTCCCTCCACCCGCATTTAATGCCAAACAAACACTTACCAATCGACAGATTTAAGTTGATCCAGTGTCACAAGATGCGAAAGTCCCGATCGTTTGGTCCGCACATTTTACCGGCGATGCTAAGGCAGACATGGCTGAATAGCGTTAATAGCTATTCGCTCAGTAGCTTCAGTTTCGTCTTTAATTTTCGCTATCTGCCTCCATACTCCAACCATCCGTTTCAATACATGCGTAATCTGTTGAATCGCTTAAACCGCTAAAATCCGAGTCCGAATCTGAGCTAATGTCGCTATATCGTGCTGTGCTGTCCACCATCTGTTCGTATTGGCATCGCTATGTGACGTCACAGGGAAATGGACAGTGGCTTCGCAGATAGTGAAAATCAGGCACTTTAAAGCTTTTTGTTAGGGATATTCCGGGACGGGTAAAAATTTGAAAAAAAATTCTAAAAATAAAATATGCCACTTGGAACTGATTTTTATTGGTTTTAACCCTTCTGAAATTGTGATAATGTTCCCCTTTAAAGTGCCTGATTTTCGATATCTGTAAATCCAGCCGTCCATTTTCCTGTGACGCTACTGTATGTACATTTGTAGCTATATTTACATCCAGCGTTTCCCTCCACCCACATTTAATGCCAAACAAACACTTACCAATCGACGGATTTAAGTTGATCCAGTGTCACGAGATGCGAAAGTCCCGATCGTTTGGTCCGCACATTTTACCGGCGATGCTAAGGCAGACATGGCTGAATAGCGTTAATAGCTATTCGCTCAGTAGCTTCAGTTTCTTCTTCAATTTTCGCTATCTGCCTCCATACTCCAACCCTCCGTTTCAATACATGCGTAATCTGTTGAATCGCTTAAGCCGCTGAAATCAGAGTCTGAATCCGAGCTAATGTCGCTATATCTTGCTGTTCTATCCGTTTGTTTGTATTGGCATCACTGGATGACGTCACAGGAGAATGGAAGGTGGCTTCACAGATAGCAAAAATCAGGCACTTTAAAGCCTTTCTTCGGGATATTCCGGGATGGGTAAAATTTTGAAAAAAAACTTCGAAAAATAAAATAAGCCACAGGGAACTGATTTTTATTGGTTTTAACCCTTCTGAAATTGTGATAATGTCCCGCTTTAAATATATCACGTGACATTGTGCAGGTGTACCTATTGTTGTGGCCTTTGTTGTCATGTGACACATACTTGCTAGGTGTCTTCTCTGAGCACGTTTCAACATCTGATGACTTCCTAGAACAAAACAAACAAAAAAAAAAAAGTCACTTCAAATTTAGCACTGGTTAGCCTCAGTTTCACTTTGAAATGCTCCAATTAAAACCTCCGTGCCTTGATAAAAGACAACAAGTGAATCTATAGCGGAGAATCCGAAATAGTACGTTGGCCCGGGCGAATGCATGCATGTATGTTTAGACTGTGGCCACAGTGCTCATTAGCAAGTAAGTACGGAGCGCTTGTGAGGTCTGCCATGATAACAGGCTGAAGTGCACCCTTTATAGAACGTGATGGCGCTGTAGCAGTGCGGCCCGAGGCCAGACACCAGCTGTTTGTTTATTTGGACGCAACTTGCAATTATGTCTGCGACAGCCTCGCACCACGTACTGTAGTACAAGAAGAAGAAGAAGAAGAGACGCAATTGGCAGCCATACTCGCAGGGCGCTCGCTGGTTCCTCTTGATTATAGGCTGAGATGCTTTTTATTTGACGCCCGAGCTAGCCTGAGCAGCACAGCGGTTTGAACTGCACATTAAAGCCACAGGAAGGAATATTCATTTAGCTGTAGTGCGCCCCCTACAGTTGTTGTAACTTGAATTCTTCGAGCCATGATGTGACATAAAAGTGGTTTAGGTGCACTCGTGATATACAGTGGGGCAAAAAAGTACTTAGTCAGCCACCGATTGTGCAAGTTCTCCCACTTAAAATGATAACAGAGGTCAGTAATTTTCATCATAGGTACACTTAAACTGTGAGAGACAGAATGTGAAAAATAAATCCAGGAATTTACATTGTAGGAATTTTAAATAATTTATTTGTAAATTATGGTGGAAAATAAGTATTTGGTCAACCATTCAAAGCTCTCACGGATGGAAGGATGTTTTGGCTCAAAATCTCACGATTCATGGCCCCATTCATTCTTAACACGGATCAATCGTCCTGTCCCTTTAGCAGAAAAACAGCCCCAAAGCATGATGTTTCCATCCCCATGCTTCACAGTAGGTATGGTGTTCTTGGGATGCAACTCAGTATTCTTCTTCCTCCAAACACGACGAGTTGAGTTTATACCAAAAAGATCTATTTTGGTTTCATCTGACCACATGACATTCTCCCAATCCTCTGCTGTATCATCCATGTATCCATTTTGGTATAAACTCAACTCGTCGTGTTTGGAGGAAGAAGAATACTGAGTTGCATCCCAAGAACACCACACCTACTGTGAAGCATGGGGGTGGAAACATCATGCTTTGGGGCTGTTTTTCTGCTAAGGGGACAGGACGATTGATCCGTGTTAAGGAAAGAATGAATGGGGCCATGTATCGTGAGATTTTGAGCCAAAACCTCCTTCCATCAGTGAGAGCTTTGAATGGTTGACCAAATACTTATTTTCCACCATAATTTACAAATAAATTATTTAAAATTCCTACAATGTGAATTCCTGGATTTTTTTTTCACATTCTGTCTCTCACAGTTGAAGTGTACCTATGATGAAAATTACAGACCTCTGTCATCGTTTTAAGTGGGAGAACTTGCACAATCGGTGGCTGACTAAATACTTTTTTGCCCCACTGTATGTCTGCTCTAAAGCTACAGTAAGGAATATCCATTTGGCACAAGAGCTCCCCCTATAGTTCCAAATTTAATTACAAAACCCAAAACCAGTGAAGTTGGCACATTGGGTAATTCGTACATAAAAACAGCATACAATGATCTGCAAATCTTTTTCAACTTATATTCAATTGAATAGACTGCTAAGACAAGATATTTAATGTTTGAAGTGAGAAACATTTTTTTGTTGTTGCAAATAATCATTAACTTAGAGTTTAATGCCAGCAACACATTGCAAAAAAGTTTGCACAGGGACATTTTTACCACTGTGTTACATGGCCTTTCCTTTTAACAACACTCAGTAAACGTTTGGGAACTGAGGAGACCAATTTTTTAAGCTTTTCAGGTGGAATTCTTTCCCATTCTTGCTTGATGTACAGCTTAAGTTGTTCAACAGTCCAGGGTCTCCGTTGTGGTATTTTACGCTTCATATTGCACCACACATTTTCAACGGGAGACAGGTCTGGACTACAGGCAGGCCAGTCTAGTACCCGCACTCTTTTACTATAAAGCCACGCTTTTGTAACACGTGGCTTGGCATTGTCTTGCTGAAATAAGCAGGGGCGTCCATGATGACGTTGCTTGGATGGCAACTTATGTTGCTCCAAAACCTGTATGTACCTTTCAGCATTAACGGTGCCTTCACAGATGTGTAAGTTACCCATGCCTTGGCCACTAATACACCCCCATACCATCACAGATGCTGGCTTTTGAACTTTGCGCCTATAACAATCCGGATGGTTCTTTTCCTCTTTGTTCCAGGGGACACGACGTCCACAGTTTCCAAAAACAATTTTAAATGTGGACTTGTCAGACCACAGAACATTTTTCCGCTTTGCATCAGTCCATCATAGCTTAGCTCGAGCCCAGCAAAGGCGGTGACGTGTCTGGGTGTTGTTGATAAATGACTTTCGATTTGCAGAGTAGAGTTTTAACTTGCATTTACAGATGTAGCGACAAACTGTACTTACTGACGGTGGTTTTCTGAAGTGTTCCTGAGCCGATGTGGTGATATCCTTTACACACTGTTGTCGTTTTTGTGATGCAGTACCGACTTAGGGATCCAAGCTCATGGGCATTCAATATTTGTTTTCAGCCTTGCTGATTACGTGCAGTGATTTCTACAGATTCTCTGAACCTTTTCATGATATTACGGACCGTAGATGGTGAATTTCCTAAATTCCTTGCAATAGCTCGTTGACAAATGTTGTTCTTAAACAATTTGCTCACGCATTTGTTGACAAAGTGGTGACCCTCGCCCCATCCTTATTTGTGAATGACTGAGCATTTCATGGAAGCTGCTTTTGTACCCAATCATGGCACCCACCTGTTCCCAATTAGCCTGTTCACCGGTGGTATGTTCCAAATAAGTGTTTGATGAGCATTCCTCAACTTTCTCAGTCTTTTTTGCCACTTATGCTAGCTTTTTTGAAACATGTCGCAGGCATCAAATTCCAAATGAGCTAATATTTGCCAAAAATAAAGTTTTCCAGTTCGAACGTTAAATATCTTGTCTTTGCAGTCTATTTGATCGTATATAAGTTGAAAAGGATTTGCCAATCATTGTATTCTGTTTTTATTTACTATTTACACAACGTGCCAACTTCACTGGTTTTGGGTTTTGCACTTCAGAGCCGATATGTGACACAAAAGTGGTTTAAGTGTACTCGTAGTCTACTTTCGCTTTAAAGCTACATTAAGAAATATTCATTTGGCACTACAGCTCCTCCTATAGTTCAAATTTTAATTGTTAAAGCCATTTTGTTAAATAAAATGGGTTTAAGTGCACTCGTAATATACGTTTGCTATAAAGCTACATCAAGAAGTATTCATTTAGCACAAGAGCTCCCCTTGCAGTTCTAATTCTCAGTGCCAGTATGTCAAAAAAAAGCGGTTAAAGTGCACTATTTGGAACTACAGCTTCGTGTGCAGATGATAGGTTTCATCACTTTGAAAAAGTTTAAGTGCATGCTTTAATGCACACGTGACTGTTTTAAAGCCACAATAAGGAATATTTGTTTGGCTTGAGACCCCCTGTCACAGTTGAGTCAGCGAAACACATTGAAACAGAATATAACTGTAGTGTGGTCACAGTGCACCGTTCCACTGCTTTAAAGTTAGAGTAAGGAATAGTTTTTTGGTACTATAGCGCACCAAACGGTTGTGTAGTTGAATCGCTTTAGCGTCGCTTTATTCAAAAATACATTGTGAGTGGAATAATTGCATTTGAAGTAGATTTGAATAGTTTAAAGTTGCAGTAAATAATGTTTTTTTAGTAGAATTTCCACCTGGACAACTACTATATTGGGGGCGTGCATTTAAGGCACTACCTTTAGTGTTCTCTACAACCTGTCGTCACGTCCGCTTTTCCTCCATACTAACAGCGTGTCACATCAATCAATCAATCAATCAATCAATCAATGTTTACTTATATAGCCCTAAATCACTAGTGTCTCAAAGGGCTGCACAAACCACTACGGCCTCCTCGGTAGGCCCACATAAGGGCAAGGAAAACTCACACCCAGTGGGACATCGGTGACAATAATGACCCAGTGGGACGTTGGTGACAATGATGACTATGAGAACCTTGGAGAGGTGGAAAGCAATGGATGTCGAGTGGGTCTAACATGATACTGTGAAAGTTCCATCCATAA
This sequence comes from Nerophis ophidion, assembly GCF_033978795.1. Taxonomy (NCBI): domain Eukaryota; kingdom Metazoa; phylum Chordata; class Actinopteri; order Syngnathiformes; family Syngnathidae; genus Nerophis; species Nerophis ophidion. Next base: position 73,680,457 of record NC_084618.1, read on the forward strand.
TGGATCCAACACAGTCGCGAGAGTCCAGTCCAAAGCGGATCCAACACAGCAGCGAGAGTCCCGTTCACAGCGGAGCCAGCAGGAAACCATCCCAAGCGCGCACAAGTGAATGCAAGGCATACTTGGTCAACAGCCATACAGGTCACACTGAGGGTGGCCGTATAAACAACTTTAGCACTGTTACAAATATGTGCCACACTGTGAACCCACACCAAACAAGAATGACAAACACATTCCAGGTGAACATCCGCACCGTAACACAACAGAACAAATACCCAGACCCCTTTGCAGCACTAACTCTTCCGGGAAACTTCCAGCAAACTGACCAATAATTAACGTTTTATTCATGCATTTTCTCTTGCTACTTCAAGGCTTGAATGTTCGGTTCTTTCATTATTATTTTATTTTCAAATTTATTATTAACCTGTGGGAAAAAATATATATTTACTTCAGAAGATTGTAAATAGAAAAAAAGGCATAACATTTTTATTGAAATTGTATTTGACATGCCATTTATATATTTTTTAATTATTATTATTATTATTATTTGAAACTGGATTTTGCATGTCACTAAAGTTATATAAGCATTGCTTGTTCAAAATTTAATGCAAAAACTTGTTTGGGCCCCTATTAAAAGGTTAATTTGTTCAACCTTGGCCCGCGGCTTTGTTCAGTTTAAAATTTTGGCCCACTCGGTATTTGAGTTTCACACCCCTGGTTCAATCCTTTGAAGCCTATTTTTTAAATACAAAGTATAGTGGTTTGAGTGCAAAAAGCCTGCTTTAAAGCCACAGTAAGGAATATTAGTTCGCCCCAATTACAAAGTTGAATCGCTTTATAGACACAATGTCAAATACATTTTAAAAAGTGTTCTTGTTTGCAGAGGTGGGTAGAGTAGCCAGAAATTGTACTCAAGTAAGAGTACTGTTACTTTAGAGATTTATTACCCAAGTAAAAGTAGGGAGTAGTCACCCAAATATTTACTTGAGTAAAAGTAAAAAGTATGTTGTGAAAAAACTACTTAAGTACTGAGTAACTGATGAGTAACCTGACTGTTTAATGATTACGGCAACAAATAATGCACAAAAACATAAAAATAGCAATGAGCAAATTCAGAGCCAGGAATATCTCTTAAGCAACTAAAACAATAATATATATTAAATGATAATTGAGCCACAATAACTTAACAGCACCATTGGCTCAGTAGGCATTGATTGATTGATGGATTGATTGATTGAAACTTGTATCAGTAGATTGCACAGTACAGTACATATTCCGTACAATTGACCACTAAATGGTAACACCCGAATAAGTTTTTCAACGTTTATCAATTATTTAATAAAGGACCAGGTCGAGGTGATCTACCTCATATATACATATACATACACACACATATCATATATTATATATATATATATATATATATCTATATATATATATATATGTATATATATATATATATATATACATATTAAAGATGCGCGGATAGGCAATTATATCAACCGCAACCGCATCACCTAAGTCGTCATCCACCCGTCGTCCACCCGAACCAACATTTTATCAGGACCGTACCCGCCCGCCAACCGCCCTCTGAAATACATCAGAGGTCGGCCGCCTTTACCACTCACAGAGCTATTTAAACCTGTTTCACAGAGTAATGAAGACAACTGGAGCCGCTAATGGTCTTGCGACTATCTAATAGCGTTCATCCTGATGACAAGAATATGGGCGTGCTGTGAAGCCATTGCCTTTGACACCTTCAACAACATGTACGAACCGATTGTTGGTCCGGCAACATGTTGTGTGCAGATTCCGCAATCACACGTACAAGATTGAAAGGCATACCGGGTGACACAGAGTACACTGATGGTTGTGATATAAACAACTTTAACACTTACTAATATGCGCCACGCTGTGAAGCCACACCAAACAAGATTGACAAACACATTTCGGGAGAACATCCTCACAGTAACACAACATAAATGCAACACAACAAATACCCATAATCCTTTGTATCCGTGACAATTCCTGAATATATTTTACACCCCCGCGCCCCCAACCCCGCCCACCTTACCGACGCACTGATGGTCTGTTTGCTGCTAGCGGGGTGTATAACATAGTCAGGATTTGTCATGAATACATGGGTATTTGTTGTGTTGCGTTTTTTGTGTTACTGTGAGGATGTGCTCCCGAAATGTATTTGTCGTTCTTAATTGGTGTGGCTTCACAGCGTGGCGCATATTAGTATGAGTGTTAAAATTGTTTATATCACAACCATTAGTGTACTCTGTGTCACCCAGTATGCCTTGCAGTCGTGTGCGTGTTGCCGCGGAAGCCACACACAACAGGATGCTGAACTGACAAACAGATTGTACATGTTGTAGATGGCGTCAAAGCCAATGGCTTCATAGGACGCCCTAATGCTAATTAACTGGGTGACTACCGGCAGTCATTCAGGAGAATAATAGCGTCTCCTATTGTCTTCTTCGCTTTATGACACGGGTCTTAAATGGCTCTTTGAATGGCAAAGAATACCGATCCCAGAACCATGTATTTCAAATATTTCCGGATGGTTCAACCGCCACCCGCCCGAATCTAATTAAAATCTATTTTTTCGTCATGTCAACCGCCCGACCCGCGGTTTATCCGCGGACTCCGCGGATGAAACCGCAAACCGCGCATCTCTAATACATATACATACACACATATAATATATATAAATATATATATATATATATATACATACATTTATATATACATTATATAATTTATATTTATTTATTTTGCCGTTTTTGTTGACATGTTAAAGGTGTTTTAATGAATATACATGCATGTTTAACATATAGATTCCTATCTTTCATGAAGACAAGATTATAAGTTGGTGTATTACCTGATTTTGATGACTTGTATTGATTGGAATCAGACAGTATTGCTGATAACGTCCACGTTTTCAAATGGAGGAGAAAAAAAGTTCCTCCTTTCTGTCTAATACCACATGAAAGTCGTTCGTTTTTGGCATCTTATTTGTCCAGCTTCCATATTCGTTTTTATACACTTTACAAGAAATACATTGTCGGCAAACTCCGTCATTTGCTAGCTTGTTTGCGCTGGCTTTCAGAGACTCTTATTTTGTTAGCGCAGCCGCGATGGAGCGGCACTTTTATTGTGAAGACAGGAACTGTGCGATCAGTCTTTCGGCTTTTTACGGGAAGTACGGTTGAAATAAAAAGTGTCTTTTTTCCTTTGCACTTTTGATTGATTGATTTAAACTTTTAATAGTAGATTGCACAGTACAGTACATATTCCGTACAATTGACCACTAAATGGTAATACCCGAAATAGTTTTTCAACTTTTTAAGTCGGATTCGACGTGTGACTGTCACCTGACCACCTGGCTCTGTTTGATTGGTCCAACGTCACCAGTGACTGCATGTGATTGGTGAAACGCAGGCATGCGTAGATCCGACTTTGAATGTGTGTCCAACAAAATCAAAACAAACAAAGTGTGCATTAACAGATCGATAAAAAAAGCAGCGAGTAGCGAGCTGAATGTAGAAACATGGAGCGGAGTAAAAGTAGTGTTTCTTCTTTATAAATATACTCAAGAAAAAGAAAAAGTATGTTGCATAAAACTCTTAGAAGTACAATTTATCCCAAAAGTTACTCAAGTAGATGTAAATGTAGCGCGTTACTACCCACCTCTGCTTGTTTGTAATACGTTTGAGCAGTGGCGGGCCGTGCGTTTCCCACCTAGGCTTTGAGTGATGTCTGACTTCAATGATTATCTCTCAAAATACCATAATTGATGTCACCACATGACCATTGCTGGAGAAATACTATACAGGAACACATTTACACCCTACAGGGCATTGAAACACCTCAACCGTGTACAAAACTGGTTATTTGGCATTGTCTTCTGAGTAAATGTTTGTGGGATACTATTAGAATTGTTTTATTGATACTTGTTTGTTAGCAACAACTAATTTTAAAGTAAAGCGATAACTGATTATTTGAACGCATATTTTAATAAATATAACAATTTGGTTAAAGGCCTACTGAAACCCACTACTACCCACCACGCAGTCTGAGAGTTTATATATCAATGATGAAATATTAACATTGCAACACATGCCAATAAGGCATTTTTAGTTTACTAAATTACAATTTTAAATTTTCCAGGTGTTTCGTCTTCGAAACGTCATGTAATGATGACGTGTACACAAAACGTCACAGGTTTTTAGGAAGTATGAGCGCTGCACACACACACAGCTAAAAGTCGTCTGCTTTGACGGCATAATTATACAGTATTTTGGACATCTGTGTTGCTGAATCTTTTGCAATTTGTTCAATTAATATTGGAGAAGTCAAAGTAGAAAGATGGATGTTGGGAAGCTTTAGCCTTTAGCCACACAAACACGCGGTGATTCCTTGTTTAAAATTCCTGGAGGTAAAACTTTCTTATGGATCAGAGCGCGGTCAAACGAACATGGATCCCTACCACTTGTCAACCAGCAGGTTTCGGTGAAAAAATTGTCGTTAAAAAGTCAGTTCTTACCGGAGAAAAGCTGAGCTTGTGCAGTCCATAGCTGCCGTCGACTCCCCTGAGACACTGCGCGTCAAGACACCCGTGGAGACACCCCTCCGACTATCAGGTAATATTAAACTCACTAAAACACTAGCAACACAATAGAAAGATAAGGGATTTCCCAGAATTATCCTAGTAAATGTGTCTAAAAACATCGGAATCCGTCCCAATGCAATCGCGTATTTTTTTTTTTTTTTTTCTAGTCCGTCGCTATCAATATCCTCAAACACAAATCTTTCATCCTTGCTCAAATTGATGGGGAAATTGTCGTTTTCTCGGTCCGAATAGCATTTTTTGTTGGAGGCTCCCATTAAAAACAATGTGAATATGTGAGGAGCCATCACACGTGTGACATCATCGTCTGCTACTTCCGGTAAAAACAAGGCTTCTTTATCAGCACCAAAAGTTGCGAACTTTATCGTTGATGTTCTCTACTAAATCCTTTCAGCAAAAATATGGCAATATCACGAAATGATAATTATGACACATAGAATGGACCTGCTATCCCCGTTTAAATAAGAAAATCTCATTTCAGTAGGCCTTTAAATATTTATTGATTGTAGGTTTTCTTGGCTTAATTTGCGATAAAAAAAAAAAAAAAAGCTCAACATCATTCTTTTTAACACTTGACTATTGAATTGCTAGGAAGTAGCGAGCGTAAGTCCCCCTTCACAATGTAGTGTTTTTGTTTAGATCTTTTGCTGATGCCACAAACTACGACCTCATCCTTTGGAAGATTCCAAGATGGAGACCGCAGCACTAGGAAAAAAAACAAAAACAGCCAGGATTCTTCTCCACTTCAGAGAAAATCTCCCTCTGTCGCGCTCGCTCTTTTTTTCCTTCCTTCGCCAGTTTCAAGTTGTCCTGACTTTTATTTTCAGCACTATTAATTTGCTAGAAGAGCGCGTCGTCACATCAGAAAGGCGAAAAAAAAACAAAAAAAACGAGGGAGAGCGGGAAAGACAAAAAAAAAGAAAAAAAGAAGAAGAGGTGCAATGCGAGCACATTTCCACCTCGCTTGACGTTTTGCTGAAGTTTGTACGCCGCTTGCTTGAGCCCCCTCCCACCTTCTCGCTAATGATAGCAGCAGAGGCTCTCTGGGGAATGGCGTCCTGCCTGCCTGCCTGCCTGCCTGCCTGCTTGCACGGTGGCTGGCTTCCATGTTTCCAGCAGCAGGTATTTTAGGATTCGCAAAGGCGAGGACCGGGAGGCGTCATTCCAGGAGCTTTTCTTCCTCTTGTTGTGCAGTCCTACTTCCTTTCTTCTTCGCCACCGTTTCAGAGGTGACGCTCGGTTACGGCCGACATATGTTTCAAGCGGTAATTGTACCAGGCAGGCCCCGGCAGTCCTCGGCGTTCTGTTGCACGCAAACAGGCGGCGACGAAAGGAAATTCCTATCAAGACGCTAACGCAGCCGATCCACAGCGGGGGGGGTACGGATGAATTGTACAACAATCTGTGCACAACCTCGTCTCGTTTATTTAAAGGGGAACAATATCACAATTTCAGGAGGGTTAAAACCAATACTAATCAGTTCCCAGTGGCTTATTTTATTTTTCGAAGTTTTTTTCAATATCCCAAAAAAAGGCTTTAAAGGGGAACATTATCACCAGACCTACGTAACGTTAGAGATGCGCGGATAGGCAGTTATATCATCCGCAACCGCATCACTAAAGTCGTCATCCACCCGCCATTCAACCGAACCAACATTTTATCAGAACCGAAACCGCCCGCCACTCGCCCGTTTTTACATATCCAGAGTCAGCGACCTTTACTACTAAAAGAGCTAGTTTGACCCGTGTCACAAAGTAAAGAAGGTAATGGGTGCCGCCAACGTTCTCGCGAATATCCGATGGTGATCATTCAGATAACAGGAATAAGCGCGTGCTGTTAAGCCATTGCCCTTGACACCTTCAACAACATGTACGAACCGTTTGCCAGTCCAGCAACATGTTGTATACAGCTTCCACAGATCAACGTACAAGATTGAAGGGCATACTGGGTGATACAGAGTACATTAATGGTTGTGATATAAACAATTTAACACTCTTACTAATATGCGCCACGCTGTGAAGCCACACCAAACAAGAATGACAAACATTTCGGGAGAACATCCTCACAGTAACACAACATAAACGCAACACAACAAATACCCAGAATCCTTTGCATCCATGACAGTTCCTGAATATACTTTACACCCCCGCTCCCCCAAGGAAGTATCAGGGATGCAAAGAAGTTGCGTTTAGGTTGTGTTACTGTGAGGATGTTCTCCCGAGATGTGTTTGTCATTCTTGTTTGGTGTGGCTTCAAAGCGTGGCCCATATTAGTAAGTGTTAGAATTGTTTATATCACAACCATTAGTGTACTCTGTGTCACCCAGTATGCCTTGCAGTCGTGTGCGTGTGTCAGTGGAAGCCACACACAACATGTTGCTGGACTTGCAAGTAAATTGTTCATGTTGTAGAAGGCGACAAAGGCAAAGGCTTCATACCACGCCCTAATACTTATTAACTGTGTGACTGCCGGCAGACATACTTGAGAATATTTACGTCAACTAATGTCTTCTTCGCTTTGTGACACGGGTCCAAAATGGCTTTTTGAACGGTAAGAATTACTGATCTCTGAACCATGTATATCATATATTTCCAAACGGTTCAACCGCCACCCGCCCGAATCTATTTAAAATCTATTTTTTCGTCATGTCACCCGCCCGACCCGCGGTTTATCCGCGGGCTCAGAGGATGAGACCGCAAACCGCGCATCTCTAGTAAGCGTCAATATATACCTTGATGTTGCAGAAAAAAGACCATATATTTTTTTAACGATTTATGAACTCTAAATGGTTGAATTTTGGCAAATTATACGCCTTTCTATTTATTGCTCTTGGAGCGATGACGTCAGAACGTGACGTCACCTAGGTAGTCAACGCCATTTTCTCCACCACATTACACGCAGCAAGTCAAATCAGCTCTGTTATTTTCCGTTTTTTCGACTGCTTTCCGGTATCTTGGAGACATCATGCCTCGTCGGTGTGTTGTCGGAGGGTGTAAAAACACGATCAGGGACAGATTCAAGTTGATTTACGTAGAATGTAACATGCTATTTAGGCTAGCTGTATGTACATATTGCAATGTTATGCCTCATTTGTAGCTATATTTGCATCCAGCCTTTCCCTCCACCCACATTTAATGCCAAACAAACACATACCAATCGACGGATTTAAGTTGCTCCAGTGTCAAGAGATGCGAAAGTCCCTCGTTTGGTTTTTACCGGCAATGCTACGACAGAAATGGCAAGAATGTGAGGATATCCTACGACACTCAAAGCAGATGCATTCCCGACGATAAAGTCAACGAAATCACAAAGGTGAGTTTTGTTGATGTTATTGACTTATGTGATAATCAGACATATTTGGTCGCGGCATGACTGCCAGCTAATCGATGCTAACATGCTATTTAGGCTAGCTGTATGTACATTTGTAGCTGTATTTGCATCCAGCGTTTCCTTCCACCCACATTTAATGCGGGTGTCTCCAGCGTTTCCTTCCACCCACATTTAATGCCAAACAAACACTTACCAATCAACGGATTTAAGTTGATCCAGTGTCACAAGATGCGAAACTTCCGATCGTTGGTCTGCACATTTTACCGGCGATGCTAAGGCAAACATGGCCGAATAGCGTCAATAGCTATTCGCTCAATAGCTTCAGTTTCTTCTTCAATTTCCAACCATCCGTTTCAATACATGCGTAATCTGTTGAATTGCTTAAGCCGCTGAAATCCGAGTCTGAATCCGAGCTACTGTTGCTATATCTTGCTGTGCTATCCACCATCTGTTTGTATTGGCATCGCTATGTGACGTCACAGGGAAATGGACAGTGGCTTCGCAGAGAACGAAAATCAGGTACTTTAAAGCTATTTTTAGGGATATTCCGGGACGGGTAAATTTAGAAAAAAACTTCGAAAAATTAAATAAGCCACTGGGAACTGATTTTTTGTTTTGTTTTAACCCTTCTGAAATTGTGATGATGTTCCCCTTTAAAGAGCCTGATTTTTGATATCTGTAAATCCAGCCGTCCATTTTCCTGTGACGTCACTGCGTGACGCCAATACAAACATACATGGCGGATATTACAGAAATGTATAGCATAGTAGCTCGGATTCAGACTCGGATTTCAGCGGCTTAAGCGATTCAACAGATTACGCATGTATTGAAACAGATGGTTGGAGTGTGGAGGCAGACAGCGAAAACGAAATTGAAGAACAAACTGAAGCTATTGAGCCATATCACGACGGACAAAGGCAACGCGGACGAATTCGGCGATCGCCTTCTAACCAACGATTGCATCTTTTGATTACTGGAGCAACTTAAATCCGTTGATTGGTAAGTGTTTGTTTGGCAATAAATATGGCTGGATGCCATGCTAATCGATGCACACTCCACGTAAGTAAACTTGAATCCGTCCCTGATCGTGTTGTACACCCTCCAACAACACACCGACGAGGCATGACGTCTCCAAGGTACGGAAAACAGTCGAAAAAACGGAAAATAACAGAGCTGATTTGACTTGGCGTGTGTAATGTGTTTGAGAAAATGGTGGATTGCTTCCCGTTGTAACGTCACAGGTGAAAGGTCATTGCTCCGACAGGCGAACAATTGAAAGGCGTTTAAATCGCCAAATTCACCCTTTTAGAGTTCGGAAATCGGTTAAAAAAACATATGGTCTTTTTTCTGCAACATCAAGGTATATATTGACACATACTTAGGCCTGGTGATAATGTTCCCCTTTAAAAGAACCGTTGTCGTTTCTTTTCTTAGCGCACGAAGGTCAAGCCCATATTGACAAACGTTCCAAGATGAAGAAAAAAATTAATTCCCAAACCTGCCAGCCTGGTGAAAAAAAACAAGCGCTCCCTTTTCTCTATTTTGTTTCAAACAATGGCTGTGCTGGCTTGAAAGTTCACGCAACTTTCACTTTCACTCATGCACTTGTTTGTCACTCCCTGACCCCTCGCCCCGCCCTTGTGCTTGCCACTCGTCTGCTTCAAAAGGATGAGTTTGACCTTTGCCCCCTGAATTAGACACTCAATAAGAAGAGGGGAAAAAGGCCAATAGGGCATCTCACTACATGCACACGGTGTATTTCTAATATTTTGAAATATTTTTCTTCCTTTAGAAAAATTGGAAATATTGGTAATTGGTTATACTTGTATAGCACTTTTCTACCTTTTTAAGGAACTCAAAGCGCTTTGACACTATTTCCACTAGGGCTGTGGATCTTTGGGTGTCCCACAATTCGATTCAATATCGATTCTTGGGGTCACGATTCGATAATATATCGATTTTTTTCGATTCGATTCGATTCTCGATTCAAAAACGATATTTTTCTGATTCAAAACGATTCTGTATTCATTCAATACATAAGATTTCAGCAGGATCTACCGCAGTCTGCTGACATGCAAGCAGAGTAGTAGATTTAAAAAAAAAAAAACTTTTGTAATTGTAAAGGACAATGTTTTATCAACTGATTGAATAATTTACATTCGTTTTAACTATTAAACGCACCAAAAATACGACTTATTTTATATTTGTGAAAATATTGGACACAGTGTGTTGTCAAGCTTATGAGATGCGATGCAAGTGTAAGCCACTGTGACACTATTGTTCTTTTTTTTATTTTTATAAATGTCTAATGATAATGTCAGTGAGGGATTTTTAATCACTGCTATGCTGAAATTATAACTAATATTGATACTGTTGTTGATAATATTCATTTTTGTTTCACTACTTTTGGTTTGTTCTGTGTCGTGTTTGTGTCTCCTCTCAATTGCTCTGTTTATTGCAGTTCTGAGCGTTACTGGGTTAGGTTTGGTTTTGGAATTGGATTGCATTGTTATGGTATTGCTGTGTATTGTTTTGTTGGATTGATTAATTAAAAGAATAAATAAATAAAAAAACAAAAAAACAAAAAAATCAATTTTTTAAAAATGAGAATCGATTCTGAATCGCACAACGTATTCGAATCGATTTTTTCCCACACCCCTAATTTCCACATTCCCCCATTAACACACTGATGGCAGGAGCTGCCATGCAAGGCGCTAACCAGGACCCATCAGGAGCAAGGGTGAAGTGTCTTGCTCAAGGACACAACGGACGTGACTAGGATGGTAGCAGGTGGGGATTGAACCAGGAACCCTCAGGTTGCTGGCACAGCCACTCTCCCAACCGCGCCACGCCGTCCCCTAAATTGGCCCTAGTGTGTGAATGTGAGTGTGAATGTTGTCTGTCTATCTATGTTGGCCCTGTGAAGAGGTGGCGACTTGTCCAGGTCGTACTCTGCCTTCCGCTTGAATGCAGCTGAGATAGGCTCCAGCACCCCCTACAACCCCAAAATGGATAAGCGGTAATAAATGGATGTATGGATCAAGTTTCTTGCCACTTAAATGTCAATAAAATACCTGGGAAATGTAATTTACCTGAATTAATCAGAAGGAAAAAATAGTTTTTTTTAATATCTGATTATTTTGTAATCTACGCTTCTAGGGGTTCACTTTTTGCAGAACGGGCTAATATTAACAAAAGAAACAATAATGTAATACAAATTATGTCTGTAAATAAAGATATGAATTTCCAAATTGTTTTATTTATTTTGCAAATAACATTTTCTGTTGGTTAACTTTGTTATGCAGCCTTTCAAAATGAAGAATTTCACCTTTAACGGCATATTTCTATCCATCCATTCATCCATTTTCTACTATTTTAAAATATTTTTCTTCCTTTAGAAAAATCTTAAATAAAGATATGATTTTCTAAATTGTATTATTTATTTTGCAAATAACATTTCCTGTTGGTTAACTTTGTTATGCAGCCTTTCAAAATTAAGAATTTCACCTTTAACCCCTGCAGAAAAAAATTCAAAAGAAGAAAAAAGGCCAATAGGGCGGCTTACTACTTGCACAGGTTGTATTTCTAATATTTTATAATATTTTTCTACCTTTAAAAAAATCTCAAATAAAGATATGATTTTCCAATTAAAAAAAAAAAAATTGCATTAATATTTTCTGTGGGTTAACTTTGTTATGTAGCATTTCAAAAGGACGAGTTTGACCTTTAACCCCTGCAGAAGACAATAAGAAGAAGTGGAAAACAGGCCAATAGGGCAGCACACGGTGTATTTCTAATATTTGAAAATATTTTCTGCCTTTAAAAAAACTTTAGATAAAGATATGACTTTTCAAATTTTTTATTCGTTTAATCTAACTAATATTTTCTGTTGGCTAACTTAGATATGCAGCAATTCAAAAGGAAGACTTTGATCTTTAACCCCTGCAGAAGACACTGAGCTCCTGACATGCAAACAGTGTATTTGTAATATTTTTCTACTTTAAAAAAAAATCTTAAAGATATGATTTTCCAAAATGTTTCATGTATTTTGCATTAATATTTTCTGTTGGTTAACTTTGTTATGTAGCATTTCAAAAGGATGAGTTTGACCTTTAACCCTTGCAGACGACACTCTATAAGAAGAATGGGGGGTCGGGGGGCAATAGGGCAGCTCACTACATGCACACGGTGTATTTATAATAGTTTTAAACATTTTTCTACTTAAAAAAAAATCTTAAATAAAGATATTATTTTCCTGATTTTTATATTTTTATTTTGCAACGATATTTTCTGTTGGTTAACTTTGTTAAGTAGCATTTCAAAAGGATGATTTTGACCTGTAACCCCTGCAGAAGACACTCAGCTGGCAACATGCACACAGTGTATTTCTAATATTTTCATGCATTTGAAATATTTTTTTTTTCAACAAATAATTTTTAGCTGATAGAAAATCTAAAATGAAGTTATGATTTTTTAGAGTTTATTTGATTAAAAAAAAAGAATTCCGGATTATTTGATCGCATATTTATAAACATTTAAATATACTTTTTTTGTATATATTTTTTTCTCTTACATTATCTGTAATGAAAGATATAATGCTTTTAAGCAAATTAAATATTTGCAATATTTTCTGTTCGTAAACTTCGTTATGAGGCATTTCAAAAGGTTGAGTTTGACCTCTAACCCAGTGGTCCCCAACCTTTTTGTAGCTGTGGACCGGTCAACGCTTTTTTTTCTTTTTTTTTTTTTTCTTTGTCATGAAAAAGGCAGGTTTTTGTCATGAAAAATGGAGGGTTTTTTTGGGGGTTGGTGCACCAATTGTAAGCGTATCTTGTGTATCTTATGTTGATTCAATAAAAAAGAAAAATACAAATATATATACATATTTTTTTTTTATTAATTTTTTTTTTTCAATTAATAAAAAATTATTCTGCTGCCTGGTACCAATCACTGGTCCGCGGCCTGGTGGTTGGGGACCACTGCTCTAACCCCTGCAGAAGACCGCTCAATAAGAAGAAAAAGAAAAAAAGAGCTTACGTGCATCTGGCTACATGCATGCAGTGTATTTCTAATATTTGTATGCTTTTGAAATAATTAAATAACAAAATAATCCCAAAATATATGAGCTTGATGATTTGATAAAATTGCAAACAGCTAAAATGATGTACAAAGCAAATTATAACCTGCTACCAAAAAATGTACAACAATTTTTCTCAACAAAGGAGGAGAAATATAACCTTAGAGAAAAATCTAACTCAAAACATTTGTATGCACGTACAACACTTACAACCTTTAGCATATCAGTATGTGGAGTTAAATTATGGAATGGATTAAGTACATATGATCCAGTTAAAGAGGCTGTTCACATTAATAGTGCTTACAAAGTACAAAGAAGAAGAATTATGAGAAACACTTTCAACCTTATTAAAAATAAGATATTCTTCATCACAGTATGTTGATAATGACTGAATTAATTAATTACATGTTGCAGAAATGTTGTATTACTCGTACACGGATGTCATTTTACTATTTTGCTGTAAAAAGGGTCAATAAATCCATCCATCCATCCATCCATTTTCTACCGCTTATTCCCTTTCGGGGTTGCGGGGGGCGCTGGCGCCTATCTCAGCTACAATCGGGCGGAAGGCGGGGTACACCCTGGACAAGTCGCCACCTCATCGCAGGGCCAACACAGATAGACAGACAACATTCACACTCACATTCACACACTAGGGCCAATTTAGTGTTGCCAATCAACCTATCCCCAGGTGCATGTCTTTGGAAGTGGGAGGAAGCCGGAGTACCCGGAGGGAACCCACGCATTCACGGGGAGGACATGCAAACTCCACACAGAAAGATCCCGAGCCTGGATTTGAACCCAGGACTGCAGGACCTTCGTATTGTGAGGCAGACGCACTAACCCCTCTGCCACCGTGAAGCCCGGGTCAATAAATGAATGTATATATTTGTGGGCGCTCCGACGTGGGAAAGCTTTGCTTCTTCCTACTCCTTTTCGGACACGATGCGATGTGAGGTGATATGAAACTGTGTGGTGTATTGTGTTGTAAATATGCTCATGTTCCAAATAAACTAAGAAAAGAAAAAGAAAGAAAATTAATATATTTTTCTAACATATATTTTTAGACTTTTAGAATAACTAAAATAAAGATATGATTTTTTTTTAATTTATTTGATTTTGCATTTTCTTAAATGTTCCGATTGTTAACTTTATTGCTATGTAACATTTCAAAAGTATGAGAAAGGAAAAAAAAGCTAATAGTGCAGCTGGCTACATGCATATTTCCAATATTCATAAACAAACATTTAAATATATATATTTTTTAGGATGTATTTTTTTCCTCTTACATAATCTAAAATGAAAGATAAAATGTTCCTAAGCTAATTTGATTTTTGCATTACTTAACTTTGTTATTTTAGCTTCACTGTGGCAGAGGGGTTAGTGCGTCTGCCTCACAATACGAAGGTCCTGAGTAGTCTGGGTTCAATCCCGCGCTCTGGATCTTTCTGTGTGGAGTTTGCATGTCCTCCCCTTGTTCTCCTCCGGGTACTCCGGCTTCCTCCCACCTCCAAAGACATGCACCTGGGGATAGGTTGATTAGCAACACTAAATTGGCCCTAGTGTGTGAATGTGAGTGTGAATGTTGTCTGTCTATCTGTGTTGGCCCTGTGTTGAAGTTACGACTTGTCCAGGGTTTACACCACCTTCCGCCCGATTGTAGCTGAGATAGGCACCACGACTCCAAAGGGAATTAGCGGTAGAAAAATGGATGGATGGATTTAGCATTTCAAAAAGTTGGGTTTGACCTTTAACACCTTGCAGAAGACCTCTTAATAAGAAGAAAAATAAAAAAGTGCAGCTGGCTACATACACACAGTGTACTTCAAATATTTTCATGCATTTTAAATATATTTTATTTTTTGAATTTTAGATCATTTGAAATTAAGATATATATTTTTTAAGTTTGATGTGCCGACTTGTCCAGGGTGTACGCCGCCTTCCGCCCGATTGTAGCTAAGATAGGCGCCAGCGCCCCCCGCAACCCCAAAAGGGAATAAGCGGTAGAAAAAGGATGGATGGATGGATTTTGTATTTTTTCATTTTCTGATTGTTAACTTTATTGCTATGTAACATTTCAAAAGTATGAGAATTGTTTTATTATTTTTTTATATATAATATTTTAGGGATGTCAACATTAAGGCATGTGAGTAATTAAAAAAAAAAAATGGAGCTACAGTATGAGTTTTTCCTTGCCCTTATGCGTGTCAGGCTTTCCCCTGACAGTTAGTCTGTTTTAGTTTTTTTTCCTCTGCATTTGTCTGTTTCCTCTGTGTTTAGTATCTCCTGTCTTTAGTTCCTGTCTAGTGCTCTTATTTTGTCAGCTTCCTGTCTTGTTCCCTGAGCGCTGTGTTCCTCCTCAGCTGCAGCTGACTGGCACCTGGCCACACCCGTTGCCAATCAGCCTGCTCCTATTTGTACCTGCTTTGTCTTGTGTCAGATGCTGGATCATTGTATTGTCATTCGGACTTGTCGTTGCCATATGTTGCTCTTGTCATGTCTGATTCTTTTCAGCTATTACCTGTCATGCTACATTTTGTCCTGGTCGTCCTAGCGGTAAGCTGTTCTTGTTAGCCATTAGTTATTTCCAGTTTTTCTGTTTGCTATCCACTAGCTTCCATGCTAAAGTTCCTTTTGGTTTCCTAGCTTCCAGTGCTAGCTCCCTTAGTTTGTTATTCCGCCCACGTGCGTGCTTTCTGTTTGTTGTTGTTCTATTATTTATATTAAATAATGTCTTCATATTCAATGCTTGCCTCCATCCCTGCATCTTGGGGTTCGACAACAAATAACTCGGACAATGTGGGCTCTACTGAGGATGTCATTATGGTTTGTGCAGCCCTTTGAGACACTTGTGATTTAGGGCTGTAAAAATAAACATTGATTGATTGAAATGATAAATAAATGAATGAAGTGTTTGTTTTGACCACCAGAAGGTAGCACACATTGCACAGGTCACCCGCCTGTCTGATGATAGTTAGAGCGATTGTGCTCTGCACCCTTTCAAAACAAACTCAGATGGAACTTTAGATAAAACAGAGGTAATTAATTGGTATTGCAGCGACAAACTGTCTAATTATCGCCGCACATAAAGTTTAGAATAGCATCTTAAAGCGAAACATGAACGTGAGGATGGCGTCATGGACATGTTACATGCAGCCAATAGAGGAAAACAAACTATGTTAGCTGATTTTGTCTGCCTTTACCACAGATATATTAAACAATGCCTTTTCCAAATGTCGGACATTAACATCTGTGATGACCAAGTGCTGCGAAAATGTCCTTCATGTCGCCAACTAACATCGTATTTTGGACGGGACTGGAGTGGAAGAAGTGTCAAAAGATGGAGCTAACTGTTTTAATGACATTCAGACTTTCCTTAAATCATTAACGGAGCAACATTTTCTCATCTGGAAACAACAAGGCCGGAAATTTGTCCCTTGAAAAACCGTCCAACCGGAACTCTCCAAAAACCTTGGGTGAATAATCTAAACTCACTACACCGGTATGTTTTAGCGCTTTCATGGCGAGTTTACTGACAGATATAAGTAAGAACTTAACAGTACTTTATATTAGAAATGGCAACAGTGGCGGATGAATCGCCCATAACAACTATTTAGAGAAAAATAGGAAGCTTATCGACTACGGTGTTATCACAGACTACAAAGGCGGATTTTTCAGGATTTATGCAGATCCCAAATATAGATCAGCAGGTACAAGAGGTTAAGAAAACAAAACGCCAGATAATGTCTTACCTTATACACAGACACCATAATAATACTCGTATGTTTAATACGTCAAAATCCATCAAGCGATGCGGCTTCATAGCTTACCAAAGTTGTACTAAAACATTTTGATAGATTTTTGAGCGCTGTGTGTAATGTTCTATATTTTCAATGCAGCATATAAAATGTTGGTGTTGTTCATTTGAGTCATATTGCCATATTGAACTCTTCACATATCTCTTATGTATGACCGCCATCTACTGGTCACACTTATCATTACACCTTGTACCAAATAAAATTGCTTTGAGGTCGATAGGCAAAACCAGAATTATTCCGTACATTAGGCGCACCGGGTTATAAGGCGCATGGTCGAGTTTTGAGGGGAAAAAAGGATTTTAAGTGCGCCTTATAGTCCGGAAAATACAGTACTGTTTATCTGTGTCTAGTTTGCTATATATTATTGCAAAGACTTTCAAAATGTGCATTTAATTCTAACTCTACTTACTGTCACCAAGTTTTGAGCAGTCTCTTGCAGTTCAGCAAAACATTTGAAAAAACTTTCCTGCATGACATTCTGACATCAAAATTGCATTTGTATCCAAACATTGGCGTATTTTTCTGCAGCAAATTTGATTTATGCAAGCCAATAATAACCTGTGATTAATAATGAATAATCACAGTTCAAGAGTGTGATTAATCTGATTAAAAAAAATAATCACTTGACAGCCCTAATTATATTTTATTTTGACTTTCCTAAAATCTAAAACGAAGATTTGATTTTGCATTTTTGTTTTCTGACTGGCAACTTGGTTGCTATGTAACATTTCCGAAATATTAGAAAAGAAGAAGGCAAAGGTGCAGCTGGCTACATGCATATTTCTAATATTTTTATACATTTCAAATATTTTTTTTAGGATATATGTTTTACTTTTACAAAATCTTAAATGAAGATCCAATTTTCTTCAGTTCTTTTTATTCGACCATTGTTATTTTTTGTTTGTTAACTTTTGAAAAACCTCGCAACATGCACATGGTGTATTTCCAATATTTGTATGCTTTTGAAATATTTTTTTAACTTTCATAAAATCTGAAAAAAATAAAATTTTGTAGGTTTACTTTATCCAAACTATTTATCCATCCATCCATTTTCTACCGCTTATTCCCCCTGGGGTCGCTGGAGCCTATCTCAGCTACAATCGGGCGGAAGGCGCATACACCCTGGACAAGTCGCCACCTCATCACAGGACCAACACAGATAGACAGACAACATTCACACTCACATTCACACACTAGGGCCAATTTAGTGTTGCCAATCAACCTATCCCCAGGTGCATGTCTTTGGAAGTGGGAGGAAGCCGGAGTACCCGGAGGGAACCCACGCATTCACGGGGAGAACATGCAAACTCCACACAGAAAGAACCCAGGACTACCCAGAACCCAGAAAGAACCCAGGACTACCCAGGACTTTCGTATTGTGAGGTAGACGCACTAACCCCTCTCCCACCGTGCTGCCCTCCAACCCATTTATTTTCTGTTTAACTTTATCATTGTCTTTTTTTCCCAATGTTTTTAATCACACTTTTAGACAACTTGTGTTATTCCTTCATTATTTACCTTTGCTTTGTTTTTTTCCACAGGAAATTGGGCTTTTCAGGCACCTGATTGGCTCATGGTCAGTTTAAAAATATTATTTTTAGTAGTTTTAAATATGTATTCAGACGTAATATACGACAGTATTCAAGTTTTATACTCAGTGACTTTATTTATTATGTTTTTTATATCAATAGATTATTTTTGAGGCCTTTCTACAATACATTATAGTTCTGTCACTGTAAAACTTTTAGAAAAAATATGTTTTCTAGTGTGTGAATGTGAGTGTGAATGTTGTCTGTCTATCTGTGTCGGCCCTGCGATGAGGTGGTGACTTGTCCAGGGTGTACCCTGCCTTCCGCCCGATTGTAGCTGAGATAGGCGCCAGCGCCCCCCGCGACCCCGAAAGGGAATAAGCGGTAGAAAATGGATGGATGGATGGATGTTTTCAGCATTTTCACAATGGATTTTACATTTTTGCTTCTATTATTATTCTATTTAGAGCATCGCTGATTTAAATTTTTTATATTTTTGTTTCTCATCTTACTTTTGCCCACATTTTTAACATAAGTACCCAATATTCCTATTTTATTGGCCATTGCTGTTATTGTGTCTACTTTTTCAAATGTTCTTGTAATCAGACCATATTTTCCACATGTTGGATGGAATCTTTACCATCTAATACAGTGGTTCTCAACCTTTTTTCAGTGAGGTACCCCCTGTGAACATTTTTTAAATTCAAGTACCCCCTAATCAGAGCAAAGCATTTTTGGTTGGAAAAAAAAAAGAGATAAAGAAGTAAAATACAACACTATGTCATCAGTTTCTGGTTTATTAAATTGTATAACAGTGCAAAATATTGCTCATTTGTAGTGGTCTTTCTTGAACTATTTTGAAAAAAAGATATAAAAATAACTAAAAACTTGTTGAAAAATAAACAAGTGATTCAATTATAAATAAAGATTTCTACACATAGAAGTAATCATCAACTTAAAGTGCCCTCTTTGGGGATTGTAACAGAGATCCATCAGGATTCATGAACGTAATTCGAAACATTTCTTCACAAAAAATAAATCTTTAACCTCAATATTTATGGAACATATCCACAAAAAATCTATTGCATTGTATTAAATATTGCATTGTTGTATTTTTTTTCAAAGTTTATGAACTTACATTCATATGTTGTTGAAGTATTATTTAATAAATATATTTACAAAGGATTTTTGAATTGTTGCTTTTTTTAGAATATTAAAAAAAAAAAATCTCACGTACCCCTTGGCATACCTTCGAGTACCCCCAGGGGTACGCATACCCCCATTTGAGAACCACTGATATAATATAACACAAATATGGTCTGATTACAAGAACATTTGAAAAAATATAAGAATAAGAAGATATAATGAACCTTTTTGAGCAATGTTATTGAGTCTTTTCCAGGAAATTACTTCTCTTCCTGCTTCTGATTATAGCACCATTTTACAAGTAACGACACTTATGTGTCTTTTCGTCACTGTTAAGAATTCCAAAACAAAAACATTTCCAGACCCTGTGGTGCAAGAGCGCTAACCACTGCACCAATGTTCCCTCTTGTCTCCACTCTGCTTGTTCAGCGAGCTCACACCTGGATTAACTAAAAATGATTTCATCTGACGCAAACCACCTGAGATGTTCGCTCCCTGACGTCCTCCCGAGCTCCACGGCAGATCCGATCGGGATGATGATGATCACAACGCTCCGAGGAAGTTAGCGGCCTTCTCTCTCTCTCTTTCTCTCCGGAGGCCAGCTCTTGATTTTTGCCTCTAAAATGAAAAAGGAGGTAGGGATAAGGTGTGTGTGTGTGGGCTACACACACAAGTGAAAATGTGCGTCATCAGCACAAAGATGAAAGTGTGTGTGTGTATTTTAGGCAAGGTGCCTGCCCTGGAGCGAGATAATGTGAAGACAAGCAGATGGGGGAACTTAAAGGCAAAGCCACTTGGGCAAAGCCGAGCTGGCACAAAGTAAGAGGAGCTCTTAGAACATCTCCCAGCACACACTCGCTGCATGCCAGCTAGCTGCATGACAAAGAATCCAACACTGCCTGTGTGTGTGTGTGTGTGTGTGTGTGTGTGTGTGTGTGTGTGTGTGTGTGTGTGTGTTTGCATATTTCATCAACTGTGAGTCCTCACTTTTGCAGACACAAGCCACATTCATTTGTTTAAAGAGCAAAAACAAAAAAAAATCTATTCAATGCGCTGATTCTCTGGTTAGATCCGAGCGGAACCGACTTTGATGAGGATTGACGACAGAAAGCTGTCATCCATCATCATGTTCACAGAGCCTTTGGACTTTTCGGATCCACACCACTTCCTGTTTCACACTACTTATCGATCAGGAAGCAGCGGCAGATGTTGTTGAGGGAACATGCTGACTACAGAGATGGATGCATGGTTGGATGGATAGGTGGACGGATGTATGGAGAGGCATATTATTGGGTAGATGGTAGACGTACGGATGGATGGGGAAGGACAGATGCATGGATAGATAGAGGGATGGATGGTGGAAGTATTGATACATGATAGAAGGATGGATGATAGATAACGGAAAGTTGGTGGAAGGATAGATACATGATAGATTGGATGATGGATGATAGACAGATGGATGGTGGAAGGATAGATGCACCGATAGATAGAAAGATGGACGATAGATAAATGGATGGATGGTGGAAAGATAGCTGCGTGATAGATTGGATGATGAAAGACGGACAAACAGATACATGGTGGAAGAATAGATGCAGAAGGTTGGATGATAGATGAATGTATGGATGGTGGAGGGAAATACTGTATGCATGGATAGATTGTTGGATGACAGATGAACAGATGGATGGAGGAAGAATAGATGCATGGATAGATAGAAGGTTGGATGATAGATTAATAGATGGATGGTGGAGGGATGGATGCATAAATAGATTACAAGGATAGATGCATGGATAGATAGAAAGATGGATGGTGGAAGTATTGATACGTGATAGAAGGATAGATGATAGACAGATGGATGGTGGAAGAATAGATGCATGATAGATTGGATGATGGATGATAGACAGATGGATGGTGGAAGGATAGATGCATGGATGATAGATGAATAAATGGATGGTGGAAAAATAGATGCATGATAGATTGGATGATGGATGACAGACAAACGGATGCATGGTGGAAGGAAATACTGTATACATGGATGGATTGTTGGATGACAGATGAATAGATGGATGGTGGAAGGATAGATGCATAAATAGATTAGAACAGGGGTCGGGAACCTTTTTGGCCGAGAGAGCCATGAAAGCCAAATATTTTAAAATGTGTTTCCGTGAGAGCCATATAAAAATGTTAACACTGAATACAACTAAATGTGTGCATTTTTAAGTAAGACCAACATTTTTAGAGTATAATGCGTCTCAGAATAACATTGTTATTCTGAAACAATCCATCCATTTACTACTGCTTGTCCGGTTCAATAATAAGTAACATGCTTCTTACCATTAATGCGGTGGGGTAAAGAACGGATGGATGGATTAAAATGCATGAGAATGTTTTATTTTTAACTCTGTGATTACCTGCGGAATTATTTATTACTTATCGTGTTAAGCAATGTCAACTAAGATTTATCTGAGAGCCAGATGCAGTCATCAAATGAGCCACATCTGGCTCTGGAGCCATAGGTTCCCTACCCCTGGATTAGAAGGATAGATGCATGGATAGATAGAAGGATGGATGGTGGAAGTATTGATATGTGATAGAAGGATGGATGATAGACAGATGGATGGTGGAAGGATAGATGCATGGATAGATTGGATGATGGATGATAAATGGATGGTGGAAGGATAGATGCATGGTAGACTGGATGATGGATGACAGACGAACGGATGGATGGTGGAAGGATAGATGCAAGGTGGAAGGATAGATGCATGGATAGATACAAGGTTGAATGATAGATGAATGGATGGATGGTGGAGGGATATACTGTATGCATGGATGGATTATTGGATGACAGATGAACAGATGGATGGTGGAAGGATAGATGCACAAATAGATTAGAAGGATAGATGCATGTATAGATAGAAAGATGGATGGTGGAAGTATTGATACGTGATAGAAGGATGGATGATAGACAGATGGAAGGTGGAAGGATAGATGCATAGATAGATTGGATAATAGACGGATGGATGGTGGAAGGATAGATGCATGGATGATAGATAAAAGGATGGATGATAGATGAATAGATGGATGGTGGAAAAATAGATGCATGATAGATTAGATGATGGATGACAGATGAACGGATGGATGGTGGAAGGGTAGATGCATGGATAGATAGAAGGTTGGATGATAGATGAATGTATGGATGGTGGAGGGAAATACTGTATGCATGGATGGTGGAAGAATAGATGCATAAATAGATTAGAAGGATAGATGCATGGATAGATAGAAGGATGGATGGTGGAAGTATTGATACGTGATAGAAGGATGGATGATAGACAGATGGATGGTGGAAGGATAGATGCATGGATGATAGATAGAAGGATGGATGATAGGCGAATAGATGGATGGTGGAAAGATAGATGCATGATAGATTGGATGATGGATGACAGACGAACGGATGGATGGTGGAAGGATAGATGCATGATAGATAGAAGGTTGGATGATAGATGAATGGATGGATGGTGGAGGGAAATACTGTATGCATGGATGGATTGTTGGATGCCAGATGAATAGATGGATGGTGGAAGGATAGATGCATGGATGATAGATGAATAGATGGATGGTGGAAAAATAGATGCATGATAGATTGGATGATGGATGACAGACAAACGGATGGATGGTGGAAAGATAGATGCATGGTGGAAGGATAGATGCATGGATAGATAGAAGGTTGGATGACAGATGAACGGATGGATGGTGGAAGGATAGATGCATAATTAGATTAGAAGGATAGATGCACGGATAGATAGAAGGATGGATGGTGGAAGTATTGATACGTGATAGAAGGATGGATGATAGACAGATGGATGGTGGAAGAATAGATGCATGATAGATTGGATGATAGACAGATGGAGGGTGGAAGGATAGATGCATGATGATAGATGAATAGATGGATGGCGGAAAAATAGATGCATGATAGATTGGATGATAGATGACGGACAAACGGATGGATGGTGGAAGGATAGATGCATGGTGGAAGGATAGATGCAGGGATGGATAGAAGGTTGGATGACAGATGAACGGATGGATGGTGGAAGGATAGATGCATAATTAGATTAGAAGGATAGATGCACGGATAGATAGAAGGATGGATGGTGGAAGTATTGATACGTGATAGAAGGATGGATGATAGACAGATGGATGGTGGAAGAATAGATGCATGATAGATTGGATGATAGACAGATGGAGGGTGGAAGGATAGATGCATGATGATAGATGAATAGATGGATGGCGGAAAAATAGATGCATGATAGATTGGATGATAGATGACGGACAAACGGATGGATGGTGGAAGGATAGATGCATGGTGGAAGGATAGATGCAGGGATGGATAGAAGGTTGGATGATAAATGAATGGATGGGTGGATGGTGGATAGATATATTGTATGCATGAATGGATTGTTGGATGACAGATGAACAGGTGGACGGTGGAAAGATAGATGCATGTATAGATTAGAAGGATAGATGCAAGGATGGATGGTGGAAGTATTGATATGTGATAGAAAGATGGATGATAGACAGTTGGATGGTGGAAGGATAGATGCATGGATGATAGATAGAAGGATGGATGATAGATGAATAGATGGATGGTGGAAAGATAGATGCATGATGGATTGGATGATGGATGACAGACAAACGGATAGATGGTGGAAGGATAGATGCATGGATAGATAGAAGGTTGGATGATAGATGAATGGATGGATGGTGGAAGGAAATACTGTATGCGTGAATAGATTGTTGGATGACAGATGAACAGATGGATGGTGGAAGGATAGATGCATGGATAGATTGGATGATGGATGATAGACGGATGGATGGTGGAAGGATAGATGCATGGATGATAGATAGAAGGATGGATGATGGAAAGATAGGTGCATGATAGATAAGATGATGGATGACAGATGAAGGGATGGATGGTGAAAGGATAGATGCATGATAGATAAAAGGTTGGATGATAGAGGAATGGATGGATGGTTGATGGATATATGCATGGATAGATTGGATGACAGATGAACAGATGGATGGTGGAAGGATAGACGCATAAATAGATTAGAAGGATAGATGCATGGATGGATAGAGGGATGAAAGATAAATGAACGGATGGGTGGTGAAAAGACACACGTGATAGAAGGATGGATAATAGACAAACGGTTGGATGGTGGAAGGATAGATGCATCATACAAAGATGGATGATGGAGGAACTGATGGATGGTGGAAGGATAGATCCATAAGTAAGTAGAAGGATGGATGATAGATGAACAGATGGCTGGTAGAAGGATAAATGCATGGGTAGATTGAATGGTGGTTGAACGGATGGATGTGGAAGGATAGTTGTATGGATGGATAGAAGGATGGATGGATGATTGATGAACTGATGGAAGGTGGAACTATAGATGCATAAATAGAAGGATGGATGATAGATGAACGGATGGATGGTGGAAGGATAGATGCATGGATAGATAGAAGGATGGATGATAAATGAACAGATGGATAGTAGAACGATAGATGCATGGGTAGATTGAATGGTGGATGGATGATAGATGAATGGATGGATGTAGAAGAATAAATGCATGGGTAGATTAAATGGTGGTTGAATGGATGGACGTGGAAGGATAGATATATGGATGGATAGAAAGAGATAGATGATAGATCAACAGATGGATGATGCAACTATCGATGCATAAATAGAAGGATGGATCGTAGATGAACGGATGGATGGTGGAAGGATAGATGCATGGATAGATAGAAGGATCGATGATGGATAAACAGACGGATGGTGGAAGGATAGATGCATAATTAAATAAAAGGATGGATGATAGATGAACGGATATATCGTATAAGGATAAATGCATGGGTAGATTGAATGGTGATTGAACGGATGGATGTGGAAGGATAGATGTATGGATAGATAGAAGGATGGATGATCGATGAATTGATGGATGGTGGAACTATAGACGCATAAATTCCAAACAGCTCGTTTGGAGGAAGTTTGAATGAAGGCAAGATTGTTTTATAAATATCTCCACAATGTCTTCATGGTTTGAGTTCAAATATGCAGGACTTATGCAGATCCCAAATACACAAAAACATGCTCCAGTAGGTTAAAAAAGTTGTTTTTGCATAAGAGGTCCTCTTTAAGCGGGTGTTGTTGTTTTTTTAATAAAACCCAAAACCAGTGAAGTTAGCAGGTTGTGTAAATGGTAAATAAAAACAGAATACAATGATTTGCAAATCCTTTTCATCTAATATTCAATTGAATAGACTGCAAAGACAAGATATTCAACTTTCGAACTAAGAAACGTAATTTTTTTTTTTTTTTCAAATAATCATTAACTTTGAATTTTAATGGCAGTAAGACATTGCAAAAAAGTTGGCACAGGAGTATTTTTATCAGTGTTTAAATGGACAATAAATATCACCAATTTTCACAGAAACAATGTTGCAGTTGGTAATATTGCACATAAAAAAACATACATTCATAAACTAACACAATGTGAGATGTAAAAATATGACATCTTGACAAAAGTAATATTGAACATTTTCTGGAAGGAAATTAAAGCAGACAAATAAATTTTTTAGTCGTAAATGTGTTTTGTAATATATTCACATCTGATCAATATAGTCCTTGTAAAGATAAACATGTTTTTGTAAATATAAACACGTCTTATCAATACAGTCTTTGTAAAGACAAACATGTTTTTTTTTAAATATAAACATGTTTCATCAATATAGTCTTTGTAAATATAAACATGCTTTTTGTAAATATAAATAGGTCTTATCAATATAGTCCTTGTAAAGATAAACATATTTTTTGTAAATATAAATAGGTCTTATCAATATAGTCCTTGTAAAGATAAACATGTTTTTGTAAACACAAACACGTCTTTTCAATATAGTCTTTGTAAATATAAACATGTTTTTTGTAAATATAATCACGTCTTATCAATATAGTCCTCGTAAAGATAAACATGTTTTTGTAAATATAAACACGTCTTTTCAATATAGTCTTTGTAAATATAAACATGTTTTTGTAAATATAAACACGTCTTTTTTTATATAGTCTTTGTAAATATAAACATGTTTTTGTAAATGAAAACACGTCTTTTCAATATAGTCTTTGTAAATATAAACATGTTTTTTGTAAATATAAACACGACTTTTTAATATAATTTTGTAAATATAAACATGTTTTTGGTAAATATAAACATGTTTCATCAATATAGCCTTTGTAAATGTAAACATGTTACATCAATACAGTCTTTGTAAATATAAACAAGTTTTTTGTAAATACAAATATGTTTTATCAATATAGGCC
The DNA here is from genome assembly GCF_033978795.1 of Nerophis ophidion. Lineage (NCBI taxonomy): Eukaryota > Metazoa > Chordata > Actinopteri > Syngnathiformes > Syngnathidae > Nerophis > Nerophis ophidion. The sequence goes on from NC_084618.1 coordinate 73,707,362, forward strand.
TTGTAAAGATAAACATGTTTTTGTAAATATAAACACGTCTTTTCAATATAGTCTTTGTAAATATGAACATGTTTTTTGTAAATACAAATAAGTTTTATCAATATAGTCCTTGTAAAGATAAACATGTTTTTGTAAATATAAACACATATTTTCAATATAGTCTTTTAAAATATAAAAATGTTTTTTTGTAAATATAAACACGTCTTTTAAATATAGTCTTTGTAAATATAGTCTTTGTAGATATAAATATATTTTTTGTAAATATAAACACGTCTTATCAATATAATCTTTGTAAATACAAACATGTTTTTTGTAAATATAAATATGTTTTATCAATATAGTCTTTGTAAATATAAACATGTTTTTTTGTAAATACAAATATGTTTTATCATATTAGTCTTTGTAAAGAAAAACATGTTTTTTGTAAATACAAACAGGTCTTATCAATATAGTCCTTGTAAAGATAAATACGTTTTGTAAATATAAACATGTTTTGTAAATATAAACACGTCTTTTCAATATAGTCTTTGTAAATATGAACATGTTTTTTGTAAATATCAACAAGTTTCATCAATATAGTCTTTGTACATATAAACATGTCTTATTAATATAGTCTTTGTAAATATAAACATGTTTCATCAATAGTCTTTGTAAAGATAAACATGTTTTTTGTAAATATAAACACGTCTTATCAATATAATCTTTGCATAAACATGTTTGTTGTAAATATAAACATGTCTTTTTAATATAGTCTTTGTAAATATTAACATGTATCATCAATATAGTCTTTGTAGATATGAACATGTTTTCTGTAAATATAAACGCGTCTGATCAATATATTCTTTGTTCATTTAATCATATTTTTTGTAAATATAAACACGTCTTATCAATATAATCTTTGTATAAACATGTTTTTTGTAAATATAAACACATCTTATAAAGTTCAAGTACCAATAATTGTCACACACACACTATGTGTAGTGAGATTATCTGCATTTGACCCATCCCCCTCACCCCCTTTATCAATATATTCTTTGTACATATAAACATATTTTTTGTAAATATAAACACGTCTTATCAGCGTTGTGTTTGGACGCCGAGTGCTGATGTTAGCATAGAATCAAGTTGACGGGTGTAAGTGGAGGTTCTGCACGCACACACCTGACATGGACGAGTTTGATTGATGAGGAAATAGAAAGTGAATTACAATGTCCGTCCTGATGGATGACACCATTTGGCCCAATGTGCTGATAAACCGCAGGTTCGATTCCCTCCTCCTTTGAATCTCATGCATGAACATGGAGGAAGGCGTCCATGTTGTCCCTCATATCCATCTTCATTTCCTGTGTTCCCTGTAATAAACACACAATCGCTCAGTGTTGAACGCTAACATAGATTATTGTTTGCACTCCTTCAATTAGTCGTATTGATGTTCTGTGCCAAGAAAGATGGACGCTTATTGTCACCTTGTCATGTTTGTTCTGTGTTTATCTTCATCTAATCCATTAAACCTCTTGTCAACATATTTACCACTGGAATGATGGTTAATAATGAAATAATAATGGAATGAATATGCCATAATAAGAATATTATTATGGTAATATTATGGTCAAATATAATATTTCAAGGAATGTATGATAATGAAAAAAAATAGCAATCTTTGGCATAACAGTATTTTTATAATATATATATAAAAAATTAAATAAAGAAACAAATAAAAACTATCTAATAAAAATATATAATATCAGATAGAATCTGTAGCAAACTTTAGCATCATGTTTGACAATAGCTACTTGTTTCAGAATATTCATAACAATGATGAACATTGTACAATAAAAATGAAAAATAAAGTGCATGTAACGATTGCGGGGCATCGTGATGCGGGTTCGTTCTGTCATGGATGCAGTCGGGCTGGAACACAGCGGGAAGGTAAGAAACGAGGGTTTATTTAAAATTAAAACAGACTATGAACAGAAAATGTTCACATGGCACAAAAGGCAAAACAAACACAACTAGCATGGGAGCTAGAAAAAAACAAATACTTAGCGTGGAAACTAGCTGGTTGCGGATCAGCGTCGTCACTGTTGTGAAACACAAACTAAGAGGCAAGGCTGAATGAACCGAAAAGGCAGGCTTGAATAAAGACAGTAATGAAAAACATGTATGTGTCTGGAAACAAGTGGCAGGTGAAACAAGTAAGTAACTATGGCGACAGAACAAACCCAGAACTAAGGAAGTGCAACCAGGAACTAAGGCAAACATTAGCAGAAGAAAGTACAAAAAGACTCAAAACCAAAACATAATATGATCCGGACAGCGGATCATAACAGTGCAATCATTATACAGAACCAAATAAATGAAAAATAAACTAATTGATTAGGAAAATATCAATAATAATACAAAAACCCAGGTTTGCCAATTAATACTTGTTTCAGAATATTCATAAAAAAAAATTAAACATTGTATGATTACATTTTAAAACATTAAAGTGCAAATAATATAAAGAACCAAATTAATATTTTATAAAAACAAGTAATTTTAATGAAAATCTGTTAAAAATTACAAAGTGGATCAAATTATAGCATCACTGATAATGAATAATAATAATACAAATAAAACAAATGCGCAACAAAAGACAAGATAAAGTGAAAAATGTATTTGGATGTAAAAATAATTTTAAAAATATTTATATATTTTTTGCCCATATCGACTTGTTTTTTGGCTTGTAAGAATAATAACATTAAATAGATAAAAAACAGGGGCTTCACGGTGGGAGAGGGGTTAGTGCGTCTGCCTCACAATACGAAGTTCCTGCAGTCCTGGGTTCAAATCCAGGCACATGATCTTTCTGTGCGGAGTTTGCATGTTCTCCCCGTGAATGCGTGGGTTCCCTCCGGGTACTCCGGCTTCCTCCCACTTCCAAAAAACATGCACCTGGGGATAGGTTGATTGGCAACACTAAAATTGGCCCTAGTGTGTGAGTGTGAATGTTGTCTATCTGTGTTGGCCCTGCGATGGGGTGGCGACTTGTCCAGGGTGTACCCCGCCTTCCGCGACCCCAAAAGGGAATAAGCGGTAGAAAATGGATGGATGGATAAAAAACAACAGTAATTTCTTGATATAAAGAATGAAGCACAAATATGAATATGTAAACATTTATAAATGAGAAATTATTTTTAATAAAGCACACATTATTGAAGTAAATGAATATTATTAACAAATATATAACACAAATGAAACAATAGTAGATTGTTTTATATTTATACGTATTAAATATTATATTTATTGTCCCACATGCCGATTCGTCCGAGCGCCGCCTCCTATTCAAATATGGCTGACAGGTGAGGATGTTTTGATTGATGGGCCGTCGACGAATGGCCGGCGAGTTTACGAGGCGCAGCAAATCTGAATATCGCTTGTCACCCTCACGCTGTATTAAGAATGATTTGACAGGGCGACATGTCCACAAGACGTGTCACCGCGGCGACGAGATGAGTTTAAATTACAAGCCGCGGTGCGTTGAGGAACCGTGGGAATTCTCAGCGGACGCTGCCCGTTTTGGCACCTTGACGTAAATTATTGATGAAAAAATGAATAAGTGTTTTGAAAATACATATTGTTTACAGCACATGGATGATTACTGATGGGAAAAAATGGATAAGAGTTTTGAAAATACCTATTTTTTACAGCGTAGGCAAATACAGGACGCTAATACTGTTAGCATAACAACTAGCTGTTATGCTAACAGCCAGCATGAAAAATAAGATATGTGAGAAGCTATTGTAGATAGCTAGTTTTTTTCTTTTTTTAATGAGTTTTCCTACCTCTGCTGTTGTTTTGGGTCACACTTTTGTTGTCTTTGGTTTCATCTTAGTTTGAATTGCGGCGGCCATTATGTTAGTCCAGGGCTCACCAACGCGGCGCCCGTAAGGACCAGATGAGTCGCCCGCTGGCCTGTTCTAAAAATAGCTCAAATAGCAGCACTTACCAGTGAGCTGCCTCTATTTTTTAAATTGTATTTATTTACTATCAAGCTGGTCACGCTTTGCTCGACATTTTTAATTCTAAGAGAGACAAAACTCAAATAGAATTTGAAAATCCAGGAAAATATTTTAAAGACTTGGTCTTCACTTGTTTAACCTTTGTCTTGTGTTAGGGTCGGCACCGACCCATTTTAGTTTTCAAATGCATAAAAAAACACATACATTTATGTTTTTTGCTTCAAGGCTTTTTGACTTTGTCAGGAACCTCTATTTTAACAAAACAAAACATTTTGTTTGTGTTTCACTAAATTATAAAATGCTCTGGTTGAAATTATGAGTCGGTTTTGACCCAATTATAAAAATAAGATTTTCAAGCAATAATTACAGCTAAAACTAAACACACTGACAGCCAGCTCCTCTCCCAATCATGTGAGCTTTAGGGGATTCTCATTTTACCTTGTTATCCAGTACAAAAACAAACAAAGACGGGCACGTCCAGACATGTGAGGTCAATTCAGTATAAAATGATTAAAATGAAAACATAAATACAATTTATTTAAGAGATGTGTTCTAATATCCCTTAGTTATAGTCAAGTAACACAACATTTTATTTATTTTTTATTTATTTATACAATTCTCTTGAGGTTCATTTTACCATTTTTTTAAAATTGAAATCGTGGGGTATACTGACAAAAAACAGGCCCAATGGCCCACACCAAAAATATTAAAAAACAATATTTTCATGGATTAGGAAGCCTAGCAAGGCAACCAAGAGATAAGAAACAAATTAGATGATAGATGATTGTTTTTAGTGTATTTTACAGCTGATTTAAGACATGGGTCAAAACCGACCCGTTAACATGAGAGATGCTAACAGGAAGCTAACACAAGAGGAAGGTTAAATATATATATATCTTTTTTTTACTTTGCTTCTTATAACTTTCAGAAAGACAATTTTAGAGAAAAAATACAACCTTAAAAATGATTTTAGGATTTTTAAAAACATATACCTTTTGAATTCCTTCCTCTTCTTTCCTGACAATTGAAATCAACGTTCAAGTAAATATTTTTTTTTTATTTTAACGAATAATAAATACATTTTAATTTAATTCTTCATTTTAGCTTCTGCTTTTTCCACGAAGAATATTTGTGAAATATTTCTTCAAACTTATTATGATTAAAATTCCCAAAAATTATTCTGGCAAATCTAGAAGATCTGTAGAATCAAATTTAAATCTTATTTCAAAGTCTTTTATATTTCGTTTAAAATTTTTGTTCCGGAAAATCTAGAAGAAATTATTATTTGTCTTTGTTAGAAATATAGCTTGGTCCAATTTGTTATTTATTCTAACAAAGTGTAAATTGGATTTTAACCTATTTAAAACATGTCATCAAAATTCTAAAATTAATCAGGAAAAATGACTAATGATGTTCCATAAATAATATTTTTTTATTTTTTCAAAAAGATTCGAATTAGCTAGTTTTTCTCTTCATTTTTTTCGGTTGAATTTTGAATCTTAAAGAGTCGAAATTGAAGATAAACTATGTTTCAAAATTTTATTTTCATTTGTTTCGTGTTTTCTCCTCTTTTAAACCGTTCAACCATGATTAACGTGGACCCCGACTTAAACAAGTTGAAAAACTTATTCGGGTGTTACCATTTAGTGGTCAATTGTACGGAATATGTACTGTACTGTGCAATCTACTAATAAAAGTATCAATCAATCAATCCAAGTGTTTTTTTCATAATTTATTCTCTACAAAATAAACCTTCCGTAAAAGGAAAAAAAATGTACGACGGAATGACAGACAGAAATACCCATTTTTTTATATATATACATTTATTTATTAAAGGTAAATTGAGCAAATTGGCTATTTCTGGCAATTTCTTTAAGTGTGTATCAAACTGGTAGCCCTTCGCATTAATCAGTACCCAAGAAGTAGCTCTTGGTTTCAAAAAGGTTGCTGACCCCTGTGTTAGTCTGTAGCTAGCGCAACATGCTAACACACATGCTAACGTGGCTGCTACTTAAGCCTAATTCGAGCATTTTGGGCCGGTAAATGTGTGAGGTTTTTGCACCACACGGGCCATTTTTGTCTTGTTTTGACTTTGCACTCGGTTTGAGGCGGATGCAAACTCTTGAGGTCTTAATCCGATATTCATTTAGATGTGAGCCGCGTTCCTGCAAGAAGGTGGAGGAAACAAATAATTGGCCCTGTAATGGTAATCAATGCATCATCTGGCTGGCTGTGTGTGTGTGTGTTTGTGTGTGTGTGTGTGTGTGTGTGTGTGTGTGTGTGATACCAATAGCTGCCAGCCACCTGGGGGCGGGGCTTCCTGGCTTGACCCTCCCCCTGACCCCGCTTCCTCGGAGGACAACCTGCAACATATCAAAGAGTACCGTGGGGGGGGGGGCAAAGCCGGGCCATTGGGTTTCTGGCAAAATCATCTCAATAAATAAATATCACAAGACGCTGCTGGAGGGGAGTGCTTTGATGTGAGGGGGGGTCGGGGGCCCCCTTTTCTCTCTTCGCCATCACTTTCCCCTCAACGCCGGTACCGCCAGAACTTTCAAGCGCTTGCTTTCACGGAATGGACCATGGGGCATGCTAACAACCGCTAAATGTTCAAAATGGTAGCATAACAATACTTTCTTTAAAACCAGTACTCACAGTTTTAGTTAATTTTTTAATTATTTTATAAATAGTAAAAAGTTATATTTTGGTTCCATCTGACCACATGACATTCTCCCAATCCTCTGCTGTATCACCCATGTATCCATTTTGGTATAAACTCAACTCGTCGTGTTTGGAGGAAGAAGAATACTGAGTTGCATCGCAAGAACACCATACCTACTGTGAAGCATGGGGGTGGAAACATCATGCTTTGGGGCTGTTTTTCTGCTAAGGGGACAGGACGAATGATCCGTGTTAAGGAAAGAATGAATGGGGCCATGTATCGTGACATTTTGAGCCAAAACCTCCTTCCATCAGTGAGAGCTTTGAATGGTTCACCGAATACTTATTTTCCACCATAATTTACAAATAAATTCTTTAAAATTCCTACAATGTGAATTCCTGGATTTTTTTTTTCACATTCTGTTTCTCACAGTTGAAGTGTACCTATGATGAAAATTACAGACCTCTGTCATCGTTTTAAGTGGGAAAACTTGCACAATCGGTGGCTGACTAAATACTTTTTTGCACCACTGTACACATAATACTATACATAAACATATATACACACACAGCTATACATAAACAAATATATACATATATATATACATATATATATATATATACATACATATACATCACTATACATACACACAGACACACACACACACATACATATATGTATATACACACTCACACTTATACATACAAACACAACTATACATACACACACAAATATACATACACATAGCTATACATACACACATATATATACACACATAACCATACATACACATAACTATACATACACACACATGAATATATATACACATATATATATATATATACACACACACACACACACACACACACAGATATACATACACAGTACATACTGTACATATAGTTCAATAAAATGATTCATAAACCTTTTTTTTTTTAATAAGTCTTGATGTTGCAACACAACAATGAATAAATACTAATTAACATTAACATTAATAATAGATCATACGTTAACATTCATATGTGAACGGTATTTTCTGTCCCTCCATTTTCGATATTACCCAGCAATTGTATTTTGGCACCTTTTTTTTCCAAGTGTTTTCAGATTCTAAACACTTTTGATGCGTACACAAACGGCAAAAAAGGATTTTCGATGTTTTACGATGAAATCCATCATCAGTCTTTTGCCATGTCCCATTTTTTTTAAGCATTACATTTTTCTGTTTGTTTACAATTGTGTTTGTTTGAATCCAAAACCAAAAAACGACACCAATTTTAACTTAGTTATGTTTTTTAGTGTCACGTTTTGCATTTGTTATATCAACTGTAACATTTGGTCATTGGTGTTATGCAAAATTTTAACTTTTTTTAGGTACGCAAAAATGTATTGTCGTTGAAAACTTTATCTTTGAGAAACCTTTTCAAAAGTTTTCAGTTTCTAAATGTTGTCATCACGTAAATAAACCAAACAAAACAAAACAACAGTTTTGGCTTTAAAACTATCAAGGTTAGTATACAAAATAGCTCTTTTAGCATTAAGTACTGCATTTTTTGCTAATGTTAACCCCCCCCCCCCAAAATCTGAAAAAGCGACACCAATTTTAGCTTTAAGTCTTTTTGCATCATGTTTTGCGTCTGTTATATCAACATTTGGTGTACACGTCCTCCATTTTTAACTATTGTCAATGCGCAAAAAATTCATGGTAAACTTCATCTTTGACAAACCGTTTCAAAACTTATTGGTTTCTAAACGTTGGCATCACGTAAACAAACAGAACAAAACAACAGACATTTTTGCTTTAAAGCTATCGTGATGTAGTATTATTATTAGCAAAGTTTTTACCGTCAAATTTTGCGTTGTTATATTAACTTGAACATTATGGTCGTTGGTGAAATGCAAAATTTTGCGTACACGTCCTCCATTTTTAACTGTTTTTTTAGGTACGCAAAAATGTATTGTTGAAAACTATCTTTGAGAAACCATTTCAAAAGTTTTCGGTTTCGAAATGTTGTCATCACGTAAACAAACAAAACAGAAACAACAGTTTTTGCTTTAAAACTATTAAGACGTTAGGTTACAAAACAAGTCTTTTAGCATTAAGTTCTGCATTTTTCGCTAATGTTAAACCCCTCCACTCCTAAAATAAAAAAAAACTGAAAAGGCGACACCAATTTCAGCTTTGTTAAGTCTTTTTGCATCACGTTTTGCGTCTGTTATAACAACTGGAACATTTGGTCGTTGGTGTAGTGCAAAATTTTGCCTACACGTCTTCCATTTTTAACTGTTTTTACGTACGTAAAAATGTATTGTTGTTGAAAACGTTATCTTTGAGAAACCTTATCAAAAGTTTTCAGTTTCTAAATGTTGTCATCACTTAAACAAACAAAACAAAAAACACAATTTCTCTTTAAAATGATCAAGACATTAGGATACAAAACAACTCTTTTAGCATTAAGTTCTGGATTTTTTGCTAATGTTAACCCCCCCCCCCCAAAAAAAAAAATTGAAAAAGCGACACCAATTTTAGCTTAGTTAAGTCTTTTTGCATCACGTTTTGCGTCTGTTATATCAACTGGAACATTCGGTCGGTTGGTGTGCACGTCATCCATTTTTAACTGTTGTCAATACGCAAAAATGTCATGGAAAATTTCATCTTTGAGAAACCTATATATGTATATATATATCTAAATATATGTAAATATATATATATATATATATATATATATATATTTACATATATTTAGATATATACTGTTTATACATATATTTGTATATATATATGGTGTGCACGTCATCCATTTTTAACTGTTGTCAATACGCAAAAATGTCATGGAAAATTTCATCTTTGAGAAACCGATATATGTATATATATATATATGTATATATATATATATATATATGTATATGTATATATATGTATATATATTTACATATATTTACATATATACTGTTTATACATATATTTGTATATATATATGGTGTGCACGTCATCCATTTTTAACTGTTGTCAATACGCAAAAATGTCATGGAAAATTTCATCTTTGAGAAACCTATATATATATATATATATATATATATATATGTGTGTGTGTATATATATATATATATATATATATATGTATATATATATATGTGTGTATATATATATTTACATATATATACACACGTGTGTGCGTATAAATGTGTATGTATGTATACATGTGTCTGTACATGCATGTATATATATACATGTGTATATATGCATATGTGTAAGTATAGTTGTGTATGTTTATTTATGTGTGTGTATATATATATATATATACATATATATGTATGTATATATATATGTGTATGTAGTTACGTGTATATGTATGTTTATATGTATATTTGTGTGTGTATATATCTATGTGTGTATGTATAGGTATGTGTATGTACAGTATATATAAAAATGTGTGTAAATGTGTGTTTATGTATAGTTGTGTATGTATATTTGTGTGTGTGTGTATAAAGGTGTATATATATATATACTATATATTTGTGTATGTATAGTTCTGTCTGTGTGTATAAAACGTGTACATATATACAGTATATGTGTAAATACGTGTATGTATGGTTATACAACTAACGTTGACCTCAGTACTCTGACCCCGTATCTCAGCGACTGTGTCACAAACCTGGGGGTAAAGTTCGACTCGGATTTTAAATCCGAAAAACAAATCAGCAGCGTCGTTCAAAAAAGCTTTTATCAATTACGCCAAATAGCGAAAGTGAAACCGCTTCTATCAGGACATGATCTTGAGAAATTAATCCACGCCTTTATCTGGAATGGTTTAGACTACTGCAATGCCCTGTATGTCGGCATCAGCCAGGCCTCCCTCGACCGCCTGCAGATCGTGCAGAACTCTGCTGCTCGTCTGCTAACACAGACCCGCAGACGTGAGCACATCACGTCCCTTCGCTGGCTCCCTGTGCGTTATCGAATCAACTTTAAGCTCCTTCTATTTTTTTTTTTAAATGTCTAAACAACCTCGCGCCAACATATCTCTCCGACCTCCTTCAGCCTTACGGCCCCACCTGATCCCTAAGATCAGCCAATCAGCTGCTACTGACGGTCCCTGACACAAGGCTGAAGCTTAGAGGTGACAAATCTTTCGCCGCTGCTGCTCCCAAGCTCTGGAACGACCGACCTTTGAGTGTTAGACAAGCCTCCTCTCTTCCTGTTTTTAAATCCCTCTTCAAAACATACTTTTATTCCTTGGCTTTTAACACTGAGTGATATCCATCCTGCAATGGCGCCCCATTATACACCTGATGTGTTCCTGTTTTTATGTTTTATTTATTTATTTTTTATCATGTTCTATTTGTGTTGTGTTGTTTGCTCAGTCCTCGTATTATCTTTTAACCTGCCCATTGTACAGAACTTTGGCTACACCTGTGGTAAATTTTAAATGTGCTCTATAAATAAAGTTGATTTGATATGTGTATGTATATTAATGTGTGTGAGTATATATGTGTATGTATAATTATATATGTATGTATATGTATAGTAATGTGTATGTATATATAAAAATGTGTGTGTGTATATATATATATATGTATATCTGTGTATTTATAGTTATGTGTATGTATATTTATGTGTGTGTATATATAAATGTGTATACATATATTTGTGTATGTATATTTATGTGTATACATATATATATATATAAGTGTATGTATAGTTACGGCACACATTAAAAGCGTTACTAAAACGGCCTTCTTTTATCTGCGTAATATCGCTAAAATTCGCTCCATTCTGTCCACTAAAGACGCTGAGATCATTATCCATGCGTTTGTTACGTCTCGCCTCGACTACTGTAACGTATTATTTTCGGGTCTCCCCATGTCTAGCATTAAAAGATTACAGTTGGTACAAAATGCGGCTGCTAGACTTTTGACAAGAACAAGAAAGTTTGATCACATTACGCCTGTACTGGCTCACCTGCACTGGCTTCCTGTGCACTTAAGATGTGACTTTAAGGTTTTACTACTTACGTATGAAATACTACACGGTCTAGCTCCATCCTATCTTGCCGATTGTATTGTACCATATGTCCCGGCAAGAAATCTGCGTTCAAAGGACTCCGGCTTATTAGTGATTCCCAAAGCCCAAAAAAAGTCTGCGGGCTATAGAGTGTTTTCCGTTCGGGCTCCAGTACTCTGGAATGCCCTCCCGGCAACAGTTCGAGATGCTACCTCAGTAGAAGCATTTAAGTCTCACCTTAAAACTCATTTGTATACTCTAGCCTTTAAATAGACCCCTTTTTGGACCAGTTGATCTGCCGTTTCTTTTCTTTTTCTTCTATGTCCCACTCTCCCTTGTGGAGGGGGTCCGGTCCGATCCGGTGGCCATGTACCGCTTGCCTGTGTATCGGCTGGGGACATCTCTGCGCTGCTGATCCGCCTCCGCTTGGGATGGTTTCCTGCTGGCTCCGCTGTGAACGGGACTCTCGCTGCTGCGTTGGATCCGCTTTGGACTGGACTCTCGCGACTGTGTTGGATGCATTATGGATTGAACTTTCACAGTATCATGTTAGACCCGCTCGACATCCATTGCTTTCCTCCTCTCCAAGGTTCTCATAGTCATCATTGTCACCGACGTCCCACTGGGTGTGAGTTTTCCTTGCCCTTATGTGGGCCTACCGAGGATGTCGTAGTGGTTTGTGCAGCCCTTTGAGACACTAGTGATTTAGGGCTATATAAGTAAACATTGATTGATTGATTGATATATATCCATCCATCCATTTCTACCGCTTATTCCCTTTTGGGGTTGCGGGGGGCGCTGGCGCCTATCTCAGCTACAATCGGGCGGAAGGCGGGGTACATATATATATATATGTGTGTGTGTGTATGTATAGTTATGTGTATGTATATTTATGTGTGTGTATATATATTTGTGTATGTGTGTATAAAAGTGTATACATATATATATATATATATTTGTGTATGTATAGTTGATTTGATATGTGTATGTATATTAATGTGTGTGTGTGTATATATGTGTATTTATAGTTATATATATGTATATATAAAAATGTGTGTGTATATATATATATATATGTGTGTATGTATAGTTATGTGTATGTATATTTATGTGTGTGTGTATATATAAATGTGTATACATATATATTTGTGTATGTATACAGTATATGTGAATATATATGTGTATATATATATATATATATATATATATATATAATTAAAATTATGTCTTCCACAGGCTTATATTTTGTATGACATCTGTTATTTGGGTAACAAACTTCACAATTTACCAGCAGATGTCCACCACTTGCTTTCTTCACTTTTTATAGCCATCTATAATATCCAATTAGACCACAAAAAAATGGTGTCATCCAGCTTGTTTTTGCGCTAAAACACAAAGTGTTAGCGTAATACTGCTTTCATGACTTGTGGTGACGATGAACTAAAGAGCAAGGTGACAAACAGGCGGCGTGCTTATGGCCTGCGGGGTCAATTGCACAATCGCTGAGCTCATCACTTGGTCAATAATGTTCTCCTGTGTCAACAGGGAGTGTGTTAGGAGGGGGCTAAACAGCGGGTCTCCAGGGAGGGGGGGCGCCATTATTGACTGCTGACCACAGCTAATTAATTTGTAACAAGCCTCTTTGGGGGGGAACAATGGACATGGACCGTAGCTGTAAAGTGACAGCCTTGCCGTATGTGAGGAAATGTGTGATGATAACCATAGTCTGGTATAATTATAATTAGTCAATGAAAACAAAGATACACAAAAAACATTTGGACATTTCCTGTCTCTTTTAGACTATTTTTATTTTTCGATAGCAGTCATATACTGAATGGAAATGCAAAAACATAAATATTAAAAGACCATTTTAAAAAGGCAATTTTTATAAGAATTAAAAAAAAAATCTATTATATTAATTATAATACTTTAACATTTATTTATTGTGATTATGTGAGGGTAAAAGGGTGTAAAAAAATTGCGACGCATGCTTTTTATTGGCAGTAATACTGCATAAAATACGGAAAATGAGTAAGCAAAACAAAAAGTGGTTTCAAAAAGGCCGATTTTCTACAATCGTTTTGATAGAATTACATTTTTTTATACTGTGCTGATGATACTTGCAGATTTAATTGTTCAGATTTTTGTAGGGGATTTGAAAAAAATAGAAAAAAGGTGGCGATACACGCTTTTTATTGGGTGGCACTAATACTTTATTTCCAAATATGAATAAATAAAACAAAATGTTGCTTAAAAAAGGCAATAGCATACTATAGTTTTGATTACATTTTAATTTATTATAGTGATCATAATTAAATTTTATTTGTAATTGTTATTTTATGTCGCAATGAATGCATTTTTATTGGGAAGCAATACTGCATACAAAGGCAAAATATGATTAAAAGGGGAACATTATCACCAGACCTATGTAAGCGTCAATATATACCTTGATGGTGCAGAAAAAAGACCATATGTATTTTTAACCGATTTCCGAACTCAAAATGTGTGAATTTTGGCGAATTAAACGCCTTTCTATTTATCGCTCTTGGAGCGATGACGTCAGAACGTGACGTCACCTAGGTAATAAAGCCGCCTTTTTCTCAAACACATTACAAACACCGGGTCTCAGCTCTGTTATTTTCCGTTTTTTCGACTGTTTTCCGATACCTTGGAGACATCATGCCTCGTCGGTGTGTTGTCGAAGGCTGTAACAACACTAACAGGGAGGGATTCAAGTTGCACCACTGGCCCAAAGATGCGAAATAGGCAAGAAATTGGACGAAATTTGTTCAAAATACGAGGGTGTGGGGAAAGCCGACGAAATGGTCAGTCGTTCGTTCCGCACACTTTACCGACGAAAGCTATGCTACTACAGAGATGGCAAGGTTGTGTGGATATCCTGCGACACTCAAAGCAGATGTATTTTCAACAATAAAGTCAAAGAAATCTGCCGCCAGATCCCCACTGAATGTACATTTTACCGGCGATGCTAAGGCAGACATGGCACAGAGATGTATGGATAACCTGCAGATGAATTTCCATCGATAAAAGTCAACTAAATCACAAAGGTGAGTTGTGTTGATGTTATTGACTTATGTGCTAATCAGACATATTTGGTCGCGGCATGACTGCCAGCTAATCGATGCTAACATACTATTTAGGCTAGCTGTAAGTACATTTGTAGCTGTATTTGCATCCAGCGTTTCCCTCCACCCACATTTAATGCCAAACAAACACTTACCAATCGACTGATTTAAGTTGATCCAGTGTCACAAGATGCGAAACTTCCGATCGTTTGGTCTGCACATTTTACCGCCGATGCTAAGGCAGACATGGCCGAATGGCGTCAATAGCTATTCGCTCAATAGCTTCAGTTTCTTCTTCAATTTCGTTTTCACTATCTGCCTCCATACTCCAACCATCCGTTTCAATACATGCGTAATCTGTTGAATCGCTTAAGCCGCGGAAATCAGAGTCTGAATCCGAGCTAATGTCGCTACATCTTGCTGTGCTATCCGTTTGTTTGTATTGGCATCACTGGATGACGTCACAGGAAAATGGACGGTTGCTTCGCAGATAGCGAAAATCAGGCACTTTAAAGCATTTTTTCGGGATATTCCGGGATGGGTAAAATTTTGAAAAAAACTTTGAAAAATAAAATAAGCCACTGGGAACTAATTTTTATCGGTTTTTACCCTTCTGAAATTGTGATAATGTTCCACTTTAAATAAAACAGTCATTTCAAAGAGGTTGATTTTCCAAATAATTTTGATTGAATTTTAATTACTGTGATAATAATATTTACATTTTTAATTGTCAAGATTTTTAGGGGTGTGTGGGGTATGGGGGGTGCAAAAATATGCTTGTTTTTGAGCAGCAGAGATATACTAAACTGTACATGCAAATGAAAAATATTAATACAAAAAAATATTTATAAAAAAACAGATTTTCACAATAATCTCAATTGAATTTTAATGTATTAAACTGATTATAAAAGTTTAACATTTAATTTAGTTGTTTTGGGAATATTAATAAATAAAACAAATCATTTAAAAAAAGGCTGATTTTCACAGCAATCTCGATTTGAATAAAAATAATTTATGGTAAGATTTAACTATATATTTTTTTGGGAGGTGGGTGTATAAAAACAAAAAAAGGTGGACATGGATGCTTTTTATTGGGCAGCAGTGATATACTGCATATGTGAATTAAAAATATTAATGAACAAAACAAAAACAATATTTTTAATAAGCCTATTTTTCATAGATTTTTTTAAATATATGTTGTACTGGTTATAAATCGTTAAGATATAATTGTTCAGATTTTTTTTAAAGGGAGGGGGAACACAAACAAAGATGCATGTGCACACTTTTCATTAGGCCCGATTATATAGTGTATGGAAACACATTTGATGAACACGCAACTATATCAAAAATGTTTTTAAAAATACTACAAATATTAACTTGAAAAAGGGCAAATCGTCACATTAATTTTAATTAAATGTATTGCGCTGACTATAATACTTAAACATTTAACTGATGTTTTTTTTTAGGATATAGAAAAGAAAAATGTGTAAATGCTTCAATAAATACAAATAATTTAAAAAAATCGCTGATTTTCCCCAAAATATTTTTTTATAAAATTTAAATTAAATTACATTGTTGAAACAATTATATATAATGATTGTTAACATAAAAACAATATACGGTGATCACCTGGTTCACTGTTTGTTGCTTTTGTTAAATGGGAACATTATCACCAGACCTATGTAAGCGTCAATATATACCTTGATGTTGCAGAAAAAAAAACATATATTTTTTTAACCGATTTCCGAACTCTAAATGGGTGAATTTTGGCGAATTAAACGCCTTCCTGTTTATCGGTCTTTTTGCGATGACGTCAGAACGTGACGTCATCGAGGTAATACAGCCGCCATTTACATTTTCAACACATTGCAAACACCGGGTCTCAGCTCTGTTAATTTCGACTATTTTTTGGAACCTTGGAGACATCATGCCTCGTCGGTGTGTAGTCGGAGGGTGTAACAACACTAACACGGAGGGATTCAAGTTGCACCACTGGCCCAAAGATGCGAAAGTGTCTGCCGCCAGACCCCCATTGAATGTACCAAAGTGTCTCCACATTTTACCGGCGATGACAGACATGGCACAGAGATGTATGGATAACCTGCAGATGCATTTACAACGATAAAGTCAACTAAATCACATAGGGGAGTTTTGTTGATGTTGTTGACTTATATGCTAATCAGATATATTTGGTCGTGGCGTGACTGCCAGCTAGTCGATGCTAACATGCTACGCTAATCGATGCTAACATGCTATTTACCGGGGGTGCTAAAGCAGACATGGCACAGAGATGTATGGATAACCTGCAGATGCATTTGCAACGATAAAGTCAACGAAATCACAAAGGTGAGTTTTGTTGATGTTGACTTCCAGCTAATCAATGCTAACATGCTATGCTAATCGATGCTAACATGCTATTTACCGGCGGTGCTAAAGCAGACATGGCACAGAGATGTATGGATAACCTGCAGATGCATTTGCAACAATAAAGTCAACTAAATCACATAGGGGAGTTTTGTTGATGTTGTTGACTTATATGCTAATCAGACATATTTGGTCATGGCGTGACTGCCAGCTAGTCGATGCTAACATGCTACGCTAATCGATGCTAACATGCTATTTACCGGGGGTGCTAAAGCAGACATGGCACAGAGATGTATGGATAACCTGCAGATGCATTTGCAACGATAAAGTCAACTAAATCACATAGGGGAGTTTTGTTGATGTTGTTGACTTATATGCTAATCAGACATATTTGGTCGTGGCGTGACTGCCAGCTAGTCGATGCTAACATGCTACGCTAATCGATGCTAACATGCTATTTACCGGGGGTGCTAAAGCAGACATGGCAAAGAGATGTATGGATAACCTGCAGATGCATTTGCAACGATAAAGTCAACGAAATCACAAAGGTGAGTTTTGTTGATGTTGACTTCCAGCTAATCAATGCTAACATGCTACGCTAATCGATGCTAACATGCTATTTACCGGCGGTGCTAAAGCAGACATGGCACAGAGATGTATGGATAACCTGCAGATGCATTTACAACAATAAAGTCAACTAAATCACATAGGGGAGTTTTGTTGATGTTGACTTCCAGCTAATCAATGCTAACATGCTACGCTAATCGATGCTAACATGCTATTTACCGGCGGTGCTAAAGCAGACATGGCACAGAGATGTATGGATAACCTGCAGATGCATTTGCAACGATAAAGTCAACGAAATCACAAAGGTGAGTTTTGTTGATGTTGACTTCCAGCTAATCAATGCTAACATGCTACGCTAATCGATGCTAACATGCTATTTACCAGGGGTGCTAAAGCAGACATGGCACAGAGATGTATGGATAACCTGCAGATGCATTTGCAACGATAAAGTCAACGAAATCACAAAGGTGAGTTTTGTTGATGTTGACTTCCAGCTAATCAATGCTAACATGCTACGCTAATCGATGCTAACATGCTATTTACCGGCGGTGCTAAAACAGACATGGCACAGAGATGTATGGATAACCTGCAGATGCATTTACAACAATAAAGTCAACTAAATCACATAGGGGAGTTTTGTTGATGTTGTTGACTTATATGCTAATCAGACATATTTGGTCATGGCGTGACTGCCAGCTAGTCGATGCTAACATGCTACGCTAATCGATGCTAACATGCTATTTACCGGGGGTGCTAAAGCAGACATGGCACAGAGATGTATGGATAACCTGCAGATGCATTTACAACAATAAAGTCAACTAAATCACATAGGGGAGTTTTGTTGATGTTGACTTCCAGCTAATCAATGCTAACATGCTACGCTAATCGATGCTAACATGCTATTTACCGGCGGTGCTAAAGCAGACATGGCACAGAGATGTATGGATAACCTGCAGATGCATTTGCAACGATAAAGTCAACGAAATCACAAAGGTGAGTTTTGTTGATGTTGACTTCCAGCTAATCAATGCTAACATGCTACGCTAATCGATGCTAACATGCTATTTACCAGGGGTGCTAAAGCAGACATGGCACAGAGATGTATGGATAACCTGCAGATGCATTTGCAACGATAAAGTCAACGAAATCACAAAGGTGAGTTTTGTTGATGTTGACTTCCAGCTAATCAATGCTAACATGCTACGCTAATCGATGCTAACATGCTATTTACCGGCGGTGCTAAAACAGACATGGCACAGAGATGTATGGATAACCTGCAGATGCATTTACAACAATAAAGTCAACTAAATCACATAGGGGAGTTTTGTTGATGTTGTTGACTTATATGCTAATCAGACATATTTGGTCATGGCGTGACTGCCAGCTAGTCGATGCTAACATGCTACGCTAATCGATGCTAGCATGCTATTTACCGGGGGTGCTAAAGCAGACATGGCACAGAGATGTATGGATAACCTGCAGATGCATTTACAACGATAAAGTCAACTAAATCACATAGGGGAGTTTTGTTGATGTTGTTGACTTATATGCTAATCAGACATATTTGGTCGTGGCGTGACTGCCAGCTAGTCGATGCTAACATGCTACGCTAATCGATGCTAACATGCTATTTACCGGGGGTGCTAAAGCAGACATGGCAAAGAGATGTATGGATAACCTGCAGATGCATTTGCAACGATAAAGTCAACGAAATCACAAAGGTGAGTTTTGTTGATGTTGACTTCCAGCTAATCAATGCTAACATGCTACGCTAATCGATGCTAACATGCTATTTACCGGGGGTGCTAAAGCAGACATGGCTCAGAGATGTATGGATAACCTGCAGATGCATTTGCAACGATAAAGTCAACGAAATCACAAAGGTGAGTTTTGTTGATGTTGACTTCCAGCTAATCAATGCTAACATGCTACGCTAATCGATGCTAACATGCTATTTACCGGCGGTGCTAAAGCAGACATGGCACAGAGATGTATGAATAACCTGCAGATGCATTTGCAACTATATTACGTTTCCTTCCACCCACATTTAATGCCAAACAAACACTTACCAATCGACGGATTTAAGTTGCTCCAGTGTCACAAGAAGCGAAAGTCCTGATCGTTTGGTCCGTACATTTTACCGGCGATGCTAACGCAGCTATTCGGCCATGCTATGGCTATGAATAGCATCAAAAGCTATTTGCTCAATAGTTTAAGTTTCTTCTTCAATACTTTCATACTCCAACCATCCGTTTCAATACATGCGTAATCTGTTGAATGGCTTAAACCGCTGAAATCTGAGTCTGAATCCGAGCTAATGTCGCTATATCTTGCTGTGGTATTCGCCATTGTTTGTATTGTATTGTGACGTCACAGGGAAATAAACTATGTCTTGGCAGAGAGCGAAAAAAAGGCACTTTAAAGCTTTTTTTTAGGGATATTCCGGGACCGGTAAAATTTTGAAAAAAAATTCAAAAAATCCAACAAGCCACTGGGAACTGATTTTTATTGTTTTTAACCCTTTTGAAATTGTGATAATGTTCCCCTTTAACATATGGTCCAAGAAGTTCTCTATCAGGTATTTCATATTCCTTCAAAATGTGTTTAGTTTGTGTTGACGTCATCACGGGAGAAACAAGTCTCCTTTGCTATCATCCCAGCTGAGGACAGATGGAAGACTTCCATCTTTCCTCATGTTTTGTGGCTTCTTCCTCTTTTGTCTTTTATTCAAATAATGCTCCAAAAAGTTGTGTATTCATGCAAAGATACAAGTTTGCTGTACTTGTGTTGAAGTAGGATTTTTTTCGTTTCTTCCAACCCCCAGAAAAGTTTCCTCTTCCTCGTCAGAGCGTCTCGCCCCCAGGACAGAGTGCACCTTAGCCACATGCCTGGGAGTCTCGCCAGGAGCTCCACGCCTCTGAACTTGACTGATTGCCACTCACTCAAACAAGAAGACAAGTCAAACCTCCCACGCTGTCGCCTTCCTCCCGTTTGCCTCCATCAACAAAACATGGAGGACAAAAGAGGAACATTTTCACCGCCCTCATCAAGCCTCAGCCTTCGCTTTTGTTGCACTCATTTTTTATCTCCGGCGGGATTTTGATTTGATAAATGACGTCGCTTTTTGATGAAAAGCATGCATGTCCGCCTTTAAAATTGTTTTTAAATTTCAAAAATATATATAATATAATAGCAACAGGGCTTCACGGTGGCAGAGGGGTTAGTGCGTCTGCCTCACAATACGAAGGTCCTGCAGTCCTGGGTTCAAATCCAGGCTCGGGATCTTTCTGTGTGGAGTTTGCATGTTCTCCCCGTGAATGCGTGGGTTCCCTCCGGGTACTCCGGCTTCCTCCCACCTCCAAAGACATGCACCTGGGGATAGGTTGATTAGCGACACTAAATTGGCCCTAGTGTGTGAATGTGAGTGTGCATGTTGTCTGTCTATCTGTGTTGGCCCTGCGATGAGGTGGCGACTTGTCCAGGGTGTACCCCGCCTTCCGCCCGATTGTAGCTGAGATAGGCGCCAGCGCCCCCCGCAACCCCAAAAGGGAATAAGCGGTAGGAAATGGATGGATGTTAACAATCATTATATATAATTGTTTCAACAATGTAATTTAATTTAAATTTTATAAAAATATATTTTGGGGAAAATCAGCGATTTTTTAAAATTATTTGTATTTATTGAAGCATTTACACATTTTTCTTTTCTATATCCTAAAAAAAAACATCAGTTAAATGTTTAAGTATTATAGTCAGCGCAATACATTTAATTAAAATTAATGTGACGATTATTACTAAATTGGCCCTAGTGTGTGAATGTGAGTGTGAATGTTGTCTGTCTATCTGTGTTGGCCCTGCGATGAGGTGGCGACTTGTCCAGGGTGTACCCTGCCTTCCGCCCGATTGTAGCTGAGATAGGCGCCAGCGCCCCCCGCGACCCCGAAAGGGAATAAGCGGTAGAAAATGGATGGATGGATAATAGCAACACTAAATAGTCCCTTGTGTGTGAATGTTGTCTTTCCATCTGTGTTGGCCCTGTTATAGCGACTTGTCCAGGGTGTACGCCGCCTTCCGCCCGAATGCAGCTGAGATCGGCTCCAGCACCCCCGCGACCCCGGATGAATGGATAATAAAATTTACAAATCTGGCCTTCTTAAATGATTTTTTGTTCCATTTATTGATTTGTTTGCATTTCCATATCGTACATGCTTGCTGCCCAAAAAAAAGCTTTTATCGCCATTTTAGACTTTCTTTACATCCTAAAAAAAAATACAAATAAAAATAATTACTTCTTTTTTTTTTTTTTTTAAATATGAATTTTAAGATTTTTTTTCTTTTAATCCAAAAATATAAAAATGAAGAAGCGTGCTTTTCAGCCAGTTTGTTCATGTTTTTACAAAAAAGTAAGCAATGACTAAAACTATTACTGTCACGCCTGTAAGTTATGTTTTGGTTTTGGTCATGCTATGTTTAGTTTTTGGACATTCAGTCACGTTTTTCACTTCCTGGTTTTGTTTGTTTCCATGCCAACGCATTAGTTCCCACCGTGTCACGCCCATGCCCTCAGTACCACACCATAAATGCTGCAAACTACAAACATGAAACAAAAACACTTGCTCGATTGGCATGAATAATAATAAACTATAAACAAAACTAGCACAATGGCATAAATACACGGAATTATGGACGAGGGCATGAAGGAGGTGCAGCATGGGTAGCGTGTGTGCGAGGGTGAAGATCCCAGAATGATGAACAGAAAGAAAATGACTTAAATACTGGCTGTGATAATCAGGAGCAGGTGTGGGACTGAGGGCAGGGGCGTGACAAGGTGGGAACTAATGCGTTGGCATGGAAACAAACAAAACCAGGAAGTGGAAAAACATGACTGAATGTCCAAAAACTAAACATAACTTACAGGCGTGACAATTACAATATAAATTTAAATTTTTATTGGTGGAAAAATGTTTTTAAGTCTACATTTAATTCTTATGGTTGGTTGGTGGTATTTTAACCACGATGCACCATACAGACACACATTGACAAGGCAACAGACATTCATATACATACATATATACACATTTATATATATATATATATATATATATATATATATATATATATTTATTTATACATATACATACCTGTGATGAGGTAGCGTCCGGGGTGTACACCGCCTTCCGCCAGATTATAGCTGAGATGGGCACCAGCGCCCCCCGCAACCCCAAAGGGAATAAGCGGTAGTAAATGGATGGATGGATGGATGAATGGATATATATATATATATATATACATATATATATACATATATATATATATACATATATATATACATATATATATATACATATATATATATATATACATATATATATATACATATATATATACATACATATACATGTATACATATATATACATATACATATATATACATATACATATATATACATACATATAATACATACATACATATATACATATATATATATATACATACATATAATACATACATATATATAAATACTTATATATACATACTTATATATATATATATACACATACATACATGCATATATATATATATATATATATATATATATATACATACATACATGCATATATATATATATATATATATATATATATATATATTATATATATATATATATACATATACATACCTGTGATGAGGTAGCGTCCGGGGTGTACACCGCCTTCCGCCAGATTATAGCTGAGATGGGCACCAGCGCCCCCCGCAACCCCAAAGGGAATAAGCGGTAGAAAATGGATGGATGGATGGATGAACATGCATATATTTACATACATACATACATGCATATATATATATACATACACATATATATATATATATATATATATATATATACATACATAAATCAATTTTAGTTTTAAGATTTTTTTCGTTTCATCAAAAAATATAAAAGTAAAGATGCATTCTTATCATCCATTTTGTTCATGTTTTAAAAAAAAAAATCAAGCAGCGCCTAAAATTTTTATGATATAAATTTAACAGATTTTATTGGTTGAAAAATTATTTTAAGTTGATGTTTAATTCTTACTGTTTTTTGGTGGTATTTGAACAACTATTGTATGTACCATACAGACACATATTGGCTAGCAAACCGACATTCTGTCAACTAGTGGCGTTGTATAGGTACTGCAGCAGGAATGTGCCAATTGAAGGTTCGGCCTAATTCTTCGCCGCACCTTTCTGGGTGGATGAGTGAAGATAAAGTCCTCGCTGGTGTTTTATGTAACATTTTAACTTCCTTATTAGTTGTAAAAGTACATGCTTTAAAGCCTGACGTAACAAAAGCAGGGACAGGACGATAGTGTGATATTGCCACCTAGTGGCGTCTTATAAGTACTGCTGGAGTAATTTTATTTTATTTTTTCATAAAACTTAACATGAACGTCAAATGGTACAACTTCTTTTGGCTTAATCGATGGATCATTCTGTTTTTAAACATGTTTTTACGTTGGTCGCTTTCTGGCATGTGTGTAATGGTAATGCACTAACAAATGATCAATGTAACCAATATGGCTTCTCTTGACTTACATGACAGTCAACAATGCTAAGTTGTTAGCTGAAAATACCTTTTTTTGTTCTCATGCCCTCGTCCCTATTGTCGTTATTTTGTATATTATTATTTTATTTTTTGATGGTTATTGATATGTGTCAGCTCAGCTTGCGTCACCTTGAAAGCCAGCAAGGTGGAAAAACAGCACGACGACAACAACACCTTCTGTACTTCACCTCCAGGAGGTTCCTGCATCACGACGGCATGAGAAAAATAAAGAAAAACAGGCAAGGTGTGCTATTAAGCTGGGGGATGTCAGGGCTGCTTAATGAGGCAAACTTTCAGGAATGCCACAATATGAATTATTTGTCATTGGCCGTGTGTGTGTGTGTGTGTGTGTTTGGAAAGGGGGATGAAGGCGGACCTTGATGGAGAGATGTGGCACTAGCCTGGGGGCTCGCTCCACTCTGAGGCTAGTTAGCCGCCATCATTAGGGAGGAGGGCGCTTGTGGCGAGAAGGTGACACACACACACACACACACACACACACACACACACACACACACACACACACACACACACACACACACACACACACACACACACACATGCCTGCGATGTGTGGACCATTGTGTGTAAAGGAAAAAAAAAAAAACTACAATAGATTTCACACTTGTTGTCCTTCCTTTCTTACCAAACTTGTGTCCGTATCAAAAAGGACTTTTGCAACAAAAGGATACTTAGTACAGAACTACTTTTTTCGGACAGAAAAGGCTGACTGCAAAAAAGATGTATTTTTTTTTTTTACGTTTCTACTGGAGGCTGCTCTTTAGTGGAACTACAAGTCAGCGATGTGTACCGAGTTAAGGTATTTTTTTGGTGCCGGTACCTGCCGGCACCAAAAAAACGGTGCTATTAGGTAATTGCACCGTTAAGACTCTGGACAAGTGATACGGCTATTGGTCTTTATTTTTGTCTGGCTGATCGTCCTAATTATGACATACGCACACTGTCACATTCACTTCAGGTGCCGCTGCTACGCATAAAAAAATGACATGGGTAGGATTTGATAATCAGTTCTGAATAATGACGAATAAGGAAGCAACACCACACACAAGTTTGTAACACAACAATATTAACTCCTCAAAAGTCTAACAAGAGTTGGTGTCAGTTTGGTAGGCTTTGATGATCAGTTTGGAATAATGACAAATAAGGAGGCAACACCACACGCAAGTTTGTAACACAACAATATTTCCTCCTCAAAAGTCTTTTAAAGTCTAAAAAGAGTTGGTGTCAGTTTGATAGACTTTGATGATTAGTTTGCAATAATGACAAATAAGGAAGCAACACCACACACAAGTTTTTAACACAACAACATTTCTTCCTCAAAAGTCTAATAAAAGTTGGTGTCAGTTTGGCAGGCTTTGATGATCAGTTTGGAATAATGACAAATAACGAAGCAACACCACACACAGGTTTGTAACACAGCAATATCTCCTCCTCAAAAGTCTCTCAAAGTCTAAAAAGAGTTGGTGTCAGTTTGATAGGCTTTGATGATCAGTTTGAAATAAAGACAAATAAGGAAGCAACACCACCCGCAAGTTTGTAACAACAATATTTCCTCCTCAAAAGTTTCTCAATGTCTAATAAGAGTTGGTATCAGTTTGGTACGCTTTGATGATCAGTTTAGAATAATGACAAGTAAGGCAGCAACACCACATGCACGTTTGTAACACAACAGTATTTCCTCCTCAAAAGTCTCTCAAAGTCTAATAAGAGTTGGTATCAGTTTGATAGGCTTTGATGATCAGTTTGGAACAACAACAAATAGGATGCAACACCACACACAAGTTTGTAACAATATTTCCTCCTCAAAAGTCCCTCAAAGTCTAATAAGAGCTGGTGTCGGTTTGGTATGCTTTGATAATCAGTTTGGAAAAATGACAAATAAGGAAGCAACACCACACGCAAGTTTGTAACACAACAATATTTCCTCCTCAAAAGTCTCTCAAAGTCTAATAAGAGTTGGTATCGGTTCGGTAGGCTTTGATGATCAGTTTAGAATAATGACAAATAAGGAAGAAACACCACACATAAGTTTGTAACACAACAATATTTCCTCCTCAAAAGTCTAAGAAGAGTTGGTGTCAGTTTGGTAGGCTTTGATGATCAGTTTGGAATAATGACAAATAAAAAAAGCAACAGCAGACGCAAGTTCGTAAAACAACAGTATTTCCTCCTCAAAAGTCTCTCAAAGTCTAATAAGAGTTGGTATCAGTTTAGTACACTTTGATTATCAGTTTGGAATAATGACAAATCAGGAAACAACCCCACACGCAAGTTTGAAACACAACAATATTACTTGGTAGGCTTTGATGATCAGTTTGGAATAATGACAAATAATGAGCAACACCACACGCAAGTTTGTAACACAACAATATTTCCTCCACAAAAGTCTAAGAAGAGTTGGTGTCAGTTTGGCAGGCTTTGATAATCAGTTTAGAATAATGACAAATAAAGAAGCAACACCACATGCAAGTTTGTAACACAACAATATTTCCTCCTCAAAAGTCTAAGAAGAGTTGGTGTCAGTTTGGCAGGCTTTGATAATCAGTTTAGAATAATGACAAATAAAGAAGCAACACCACATGCAAGTTTGTAACACAACAATATTTCCTCCTCAAAAGTCTAAGAAGAGTTGGTGTCAGTTTGGCAGGCTTTGATAATCAGTTTAGAATAATGACAAATAAAGAAGCAACACCACACGCAAGTTTGTAACACAACAGTATTTCCTCCTCAAAAGTCTCTCAAAATCTAACAACAGTTGGTGACAGCTCGGTAGGCTTTGATGATCAGTTTGGAATAATGACAAATAAGGAAGCAACACCAAATGCAAGTGTGTAACACAACAATATTTCCTCCTCAAAACTCTCAAAATCTAAAACGAGTTGATGTCAGTTTGGTAAGCTTTGATGATCAGTTTGCAATGACAAATAAGGAAGCAATACCACATGCAAGTTTTTAACACAACAATATTAACTCCTCAAAAGTCTAATAAGAGTTGGTGTCAGTTTGGTAGGCTTTTATGATAGTTTGGAATAATGACAAATAGGGAAGCAATACCACATGCAAGTTTGTAACACAACAATATTAACTCGTCAAAAGTCTAATAAGAGTTGGTGTCAGTTTGGTAGGCTTTGATGATAGTTCGGAACAAGGACAAATAAGGAAGCAACACCAAATGCAAGTTTGTAAAAACAATATTTCCTCCTCAAAAGTCTCTCAAATTCTAATAAGAGTTGGTGTCAGTTCGGTAGGCTTTGATGATCAGTTTGGAATAATGACAAATAGGGAAGCAATACCACATGCAAGTTTGTAACACAACAATATTAACTCCTCAAAAGTCTAATAAGAGTTGGTGTCAGTTTGGTAGGCTTTGATGATAGTTCGGAACAAGGACAAATAAGGAAGCAACACCAAATGCAAGTTTGTAAAAACAATATTTCCTCCTCAAAAGTCTCTCAAAATCTAATAACAGTCGGTGACAGCTCGGTAGGCTTTGATGATCAGTTTGGAATAATGACAAATAGGGAAGCAATACCACATGCAAGTTTGTAACACAACAATATTAACTCCTCAAAAGTCTAATAAGAGTTGGTGTCAGTTTGGCAGGCTTTGATGATCAGTTTAGAATAATGACAAATAAGGAAGCAACACCACACGGAAGTTTGTAACACAACAATATTTCCTCCTCAAAAGTCTCTCAAAGACTAAAAAAGAGTTGGTGTCGGTTTGGTAAGCTTTGATAATCAGTTTGGAATAATGACAAATAAGGACGCAACACCACACGCACGTTTGTAACACAACAATATTAACTCCTCAAAAGTCTCTCAAAGACTAAAAAAGAGTTGGTGTCGGTTTGGTAAGCTTTGATAATCAGTTTGGAATAATGACAAATAAGGACGCAACACCACACGCACGTTTGTAACACAACAATATTAACTCCTCAAAAGTCTAACAAGAGTAGGTATCAGTTTTGTAGGCTTTGATAGTCAGTTTGGAATAACGACAAAATAAGGAAGCAACACCAGATGCAAGTTTGTAACAACAATATTTCTTCCTCAAAAGTCTCTCAAAGTCTAATAAAAGTTGGTGTCAGTTTGGTAAGCTTTGATGATCAGTTTGCAATAATGACAAATAAGAACACCACATGCAAGTTTGTAACACATTATTATTTCCTTCTTAAAAAATATAGGAAGAGTTGGTGTCAGTTTAGTACGCTTTGATTATCAGTTTGGAATAATGACAAATAAGGAAGCAACACCAGATGCAAGTTTGTAACAACAATATTTCTTCCTCAAAAGTCTCTCAAAGTCTAATAAAAGTTGGTGTCAGTTTGGTAGCCTTTGATAATCAGTTTGGAATAATGACAAATAAGGAAGCAACCCCACACACAGGTTCGTAACACAACAATATTAACCCCTCAAAAGTCTCTCAAAGTCTAATGGGAGTTGGTGTCAGCTTGGTAGGCTTTGATGATCAGTTTGGAATAATGACAAATAAGGAAGCAACACCACACACCTGTTTGTAACAAAACAATATTTCCTCCACAAAAGTCTAAGAAGAGTTGGTGTCAGTTTGGCAGGCTTTGATGATCAGTTTAGAATAATGACAAATAAGGAAGCAACACCACACGCACGTTTGTAACAAAACAGTATTTCCTCCTCAAAAGTATCTCAAAGTCTGATAAGAAATAGTTCCAGTTTGGTAGGCTTTGATGATAGTTTGGAACAATGACAAATAAAGTAGCAACACCACACGCACGTTTGTAACAACAATATTTCCTCCTCAAAAGTCTCTCAAAGTCTAATTAGAGTTGGTGTCAGTTTGAATTGAACATGATTCAGGCCATGTCCACAAAAACACGGTAAGTTTTAAAAAGGCCTCTCCCGTGTTAAAACCGTCTCCAGCCACACTTGCACAATTACAAACTATCTCTGTCCCCAAGCAGATGCATACCCTGGATGTCAGACACATTCCGAAATACTGGGGGCGCTGTGGCCTAGGCCTGTAGGACCAGATTAGCCAATCAGAAACATCCAAAATGTTACATCCGTAGGAGGCATATAACAAAAATGGCGGGTCCCGGCAAGAAAGAATTATATATGTGGACTGACAGAGAAGTAGAGCTCCTCTATGAAAGTTGTACTATAGACAAGCAATGAATCCTTCAGCAAGCAGCCGTTGTTTACCATTCATCCAGTAGAGGGCGGAAATGACAAGAAAATCTTGTATTGAATGAAGGCGCAACATTTTGACGTCATCAGTCTGGGACAGGTAATTATTAATTATTATTATTTTTTTTTAAATCTATGTTTACGTTGTGTACATGCATACACTTAGCAGTGAGTTTTGGAACTCTAAAAAGTGAAAAATTGAAGTGATATAATAATCCATAAAGATGCTCTGAAGCAAGATAGCAATTCCATTGCACCGCGTAAATGCACACCCACCTGATATGCGAAATGATCGTTTTGATTTATATGATATATTTGAGAGGCTGTATCGTGTAAAGCAGGGGTGTCAAACTCATTTTAGATGGGGGGGCCACCTGGAGAAAAATCTACTCCCAAGTGGGACTAGAATACATTATTGATATATATTTTTTCATATATTTCATCATATTTTTCATGCTATCTTTTAGATATTCTAAACTGATCATCAAAGCCTGCCAAACTGACACCAACTCTTCTTAGACTTTTAAGGAGGAAATATTGTTGTTTTACAAACTTGCGTGTGGTGTTGCTTCCTTATTTGTCATTGTTCCAAACTGATTATCAAAGCCTACCAAACTGACACCAACTCTTGTTAGACTTTTGAGAAGTTAATATTGTTGTGTTACAAAATCACAGCACGATAACTTAAAAATAAAGACATCTTCATAATAATAATAATAATAATAATAATAGATTTTATTTGTAAAAAGGCACTAAACATTGAGCAAACAACCTCAAAGTGCTAAATTGTTTTATTATTAAAAAAAGAAGAAGATGATTTTCTTTGTTTAAAAATAGAAGAAGCCCATTGTGAAATTAAATTAAATGATGTTGAGTTTTGTGTACAATTACCTGTTGCAGTTAATAGTATAATATCTTTATTGGTCGTTATATATATTTTCTGAATAAATAATGTGATAATGTTCATCAGTCCACTCGTTGGTGTTCATTTTCAAATCTATCAAGATACAAAAAAAAATTATATCAAAATCAAATTACAGTATGTTATTTTTCTAGTTTAATCATTTTCCTTGACGGATGTACTAGCAACATGTGGTTTATTATGTATATATATAGAGCATCATCCACAAAGATACAAAGAATTGCTATTGCGACATCCAGTGGACACATTTAGAACAGCGGTTTCTTTCATTCAAAAAATTTCAGGTTTATTTTTATACTTGGTAAACTCATAAAACCTGTTCGCGGGCCTGTTCCGGCCCCTCGGGCCGTACGTTTGACACCCCTGATGCGAAAAGGTCTGTGTTCTGCACATGAATGCTTTGCATCAACAATATTTCCAGCTGAGTGTAATTGTACACTAATAGAAACACAGTGATGTGTGCTCTTTACAGGATTAAGTTAAAGTACCAATGATTGTCTCACACACACACACACACACACACACACACACACTAGGTGTGGTGAAAATATTCTCTGCATTTGACCCATCACCCTTGATCACCCCCTGGGAGGTGAGGGGAGCAGTGAGCGGCAGCGGTGGCCACGCCCGGGAATCATTTTTGGTGATTTAACCCCCAATTCCAACCCTTGATGTTGAGTGCCAAGCAGGGAGGTAATGCTTACATGACAAATGCACTGTTGGTTTGTTAACGACTTAAAAAGCAGGTGTTGTTGTAATACTTCCCTGCTGTGAGATGTTACACGATGTTGGTGGTGTTTTTTTCCAATTACATACAGTACAGATGATATAATACCGCTTCAGGGTCGATTTTAAAGTTCTATTGTTCGTCTCTAAATGGCTTAAAGGCCTACTAGCACCTTCTTGTCTGTCTGACCTGCTTTTCACCGTATCAACTCTCGCGCATCTTGAGGTCCTCTGGCACCAAACTTTTACCCTGAACAAAAAGCAGAACAAAGAGCCACGCTGAGGCGGCATTTAGCCACTGTGGCCCCCACCTTTGGAACAGCCTGCCAGAGAGCCTCAGGACTGCAGGGACCCTTCATATTTTTTAAAAGGCTAAAGCAGGGGTGCCCACACTTTTTCTGCAGGCGAACTACTTTTGAATTGACCAACTCGAGGGGATCTACCTCATTTATATATATCATTTATATTTATTTATTTATGAAAGAGACATTTTTGTAAACAAGTTAAATGTGTTTAATGATAATACAAGCATGTGTAACACATATAGATGTCTTTCTTTCACAAAGACAAGAATATAAGTTGGTGTATTACCTGATTCTGATGACTTGCATTGATTGGAATCAGACAGTAATGATGATAACGCCCACATTTTCAAATGGAGGAGAAAAAAAGTTGTCCTTTCTGTACAATACCACATGAAAGTGGTTGGTTTTTGGCATCTAATTCATCCAGCTTCCATACACTTTACAAGAAAAACATTGGCGGCAAATTCCGTAGCTTGCTTGATTGACATTCACGGCACCCGAGGGTCTTGTGAGATGACGCTGGCTGCTGCCAGTTCATTATTATGAAAAAATGACAGAGAGGAAGGCGAGAAACACTTTTTATTTCAACAGACTTTCGCGCCGTCCCTTCCGTCAAAACTCTAAAGGCCGACTGCACATTTCTTATCTTGACAATAAAAGCCCTGCTTCATGCTGCCTGCACTAACAAAATAAGAGTCTCGGAAAGCTGGCGTGCACAAGTGATGTGCACGCCAGCTTTCTGAGGGATCGCTTGTGCACGCCAGTTTTCCGAGACTCTGTATTTAGTTAGCGCAGGCAGCATGAAGCAGGGCTTTTATTGTGAAGATAGGAAATGTGCAGTCGGCCTTTAGAGTTTTGACGGAAGGTACGGCGCGAGAGTCTGTTGAAATAAAAAGTGTTTCTCGCCTTCCTCTCGGTCATATTTTAATAATAATGATCTTGCAGCAGCCAGCGTCATCTCACAAGACCCTCCGGTACCGTGAATGTCATTTAAGTGACGTCTTGGTGAAGATTGATGATCACTAATTTTTAGTTTTAATTTTTTTTAAAAGCCTGGCTGGAGATCGACTGACACACCCCCCCGCGGTCGACTGGTAGCTCGCGATCGACGTAATGGGCACCCCTGGGCTAAAGAGACACCTTTTTAATCAGGCGTTTTACTCATGATACTATTTTTTTTTATTATTTTCTATTTTGTTGGTTGCTATTATTACTACTTTTATTCTCTCAATGTTATGTTGTAATATCAATCAATCAATCAATCAATGTTTACTTATATAGCCCTAAATCACTAGTGTCTCAAAGGGCTGCACAAACCACTACGACATCCTCGGTAGGCCCACATAAGGGCAAGGAAAACTCACACCCAGTGGGACATTGGTGACAATAATGACTATGAGAACCTTAGAGAGGAGGAAAGCAATGGATGTCGAGCGGATCTAACATGATACTGTGAAAGTTCAATCCACAATGGATACAACACAGTCGCGAGAGTCCAGTCCAAAGAGGATCCACGACACAGCAGCGAGAGTCCCGTTCACAGCGGAGCCAGCAGGAAACCATCCCAAGCGTAGGCGGACCAGCAGCGCAGAGATGTCCCCAGCCGATACACAGGCGAGCAGTACATGGCCACCGGATCGGACCGGACCCCCTCC
The DNA here is from genome assembly GCF_033978795.1 of Nerophis ophidion. Lineage (NCBI taxonomy): Eukaryota > Metazoa > Chordata > Actinopteri > Syngnathiformes > Syngnathidae > Nerophis > Nerophis ophidion. The sequence continues at coordinate 73,740,431 of NC_084618.1, forward strand.
ACAAGGGAGAGTGGGACATAAAAGAAAAAGAAAAGAAACGGCAGATCAACTGGTCTAAAAAGGGAGTCTATTTAAAGGCTAGAGTATACAAATGAGTTTTAAGGTGAGACTTAAATGCTTCTACTGAGGTGGCATCTCGAACTGTTACCGGGAGGGCATTCCAGAGTACTGGAGCCCGAACGGAAAATGCTCTATAGCCCGCAGACTTTTTTTGGGCTTTGGGAATCACTAATAAGCCGGAGTCCTTTGAACGCAGATTTCTTGCCGGGACATATGGTACAATACAATCGGCAAGATAAGATGGAGCTAGACCGTGTAGTATTTCATACGTAATCAGTAAAACCTTAAAGTCACATCTTAAGTGCACAGGAAGCCAGTGCAGGTGAGCCAGTACAGGCGTAATGTGATCAAACTTTCTTGTTCTTGTCAAAAGTCTAGCAGCCGCATTTTGTACCAACTGTAATCTTTTAATGCTAGACATGGGGAGACCCGAAAATAATACGTTACAGTAGTCGAGGCGAGACGTAACAAACGCATGGATAATGATCTCAGCGTCTTTAGTGGACATAATGGAGCGAATTTTAGCGATATTACGGAGATGAAAGAAGGCCGTTTTAGTAACGCTTTTAATGTGTGCCTCAAAGGAGATAGTTGGGTCGAAGATAATACCCAGATTCTTTACCGTGTCGCCTGTTTAATTGTTTGGTTGTCAAATGTTAGAGTTGTATTATTAAATAGAGTTCGGTGTCTAGCAGGACCGATAATCAGCATTTCCGTTTTTTTGGCGTTGAGTTGCAAAAAGTTAGCGGACATCCATTGTTTAATTTCATTAAGACACGCCTCCAGCTGACTACAATCCGGCGTGTTGGTCAGCTTTAGGGGCATGTAGAGTTGGGTGTCATCAGCATAACAGTGAAAGCTAATACCGTATTTGCGTATGATGTCACCTAGCGGCAGCATGTAGATGCTGAAGAGTGCAGGGCCAAGGACCGAACCCTGGGGAACTCCACACGTTACCTTAACGTAGTCCGAGGTCACATTGTTATGGGAGACACACTGCATCCTATCAGTAAGATAAGAGTTAAACCAAGACAGGGCTAAGTCTGACATACCAATTCGTGTTTTGATACGTTCTAATAAAATATTATGATCGACGGTATCGAAAGCAGCGCTAAGATCGAGGAGCAGCAACATAGATGACGCATCAGAATCCATCGTAGCAATAGATCATTAGTCATTTTTGCGAGGGCTGTCTCCGTGGAGTGATTTGCCCTGAAACCGGATTGAAAGGTTTCACATAGATTGTTAGACGCTAAGTGTTCATTTAACTGCTCCGCAACAATTTTTTCAAGGATTTTTGAAATAAAGGGAAGGTGAGACACCGGTCGGTAATTTACCATGAGGTCAGGATCGAGGTTAGGTCTTTTAAGAAGAGGATGAATAACCGCTTTTTTGAATGCAACGGGAACAGAGCCCGAGGAAAGTGATAAGTTTATAATATTTAGCACTGATGGACCTAATAATACAAAGAGCTCCTTGGTCAGTTTCCCAGGAAGAGGGTCAAGTAAACATGTTGTCTGTTTTATTCCATTTACACGTTGTAACAATTCCTCTAATGTTATTTCCTCAAAATGAGAGAAAGTATTTTGGAGGGCAGTATCCGCCGTATATACAATCGTGTCAGTGTTAATAGAACCCCGTTGTAGCTAATGAATACATTATTTATATATATTTCTTCATATTTTTCATGCTATCTTTTAGATATCCTTCATTTTAGTTAATCTCCTGTGTTGGTGCTTCAAAGGTGGCGTTTTTCCTCAAATCCTGTACTGTTATTGGTTATTGATTAGATTAGATGTTCAAGCACAAATACCTAAGGGAAATACGATGTGATAGGAAATAATAGTGTTAGTTGTCCAAAAGAGTGCTAAGTAGAGTAAGGAAGTTAACATTTTTGTAATAGACAAAAACTATGAAATTATATTGTTTATTATGAAAACATATATTTTTTTAAATGTTCAATCTATTTGAAATGACAGTAAAACTATATACAAGAAATGGGAAATTAATATAATGTTCTTGTTTCTTTTTTTGTTGTAATATATACAGTATATATATATATATATATATATATATATACACATATATATATGTGTGTGTGTGTATATATATATAGCAACCCCCGTATAGAGGGCAATCAGGTTTCGTGCGGCAGTTGCAGTCCTTATTGGTTTCGGAGTCGTTCAGTCTGGGGGCAGGCAGTCCTTTTGCGATTGCTTTGGTAGGAGGCCACGGGGAAGACCCAGGACACGTTGGGAAGACTATGTGTCCCAAATGGCTTGGGAACGCCTCGGGATCCCCTGGGAAGAGCTAGACGAAGTGGCTGGTGTGAAGGAAGTCTGGGCTTCCCTGCTTAGGCTGCTGCCCCCGCGACCCGACCTCGGATAAGCGGAAGAAGATGAATGGATGGATGGATGACTTGAAATAATTTGTTGTATGTTATTCATACAGCTGTACCTGATTGCCCTCTCAGCGGGGGGTGCTTACAAACATCAGTCGTTTACAAAGCAAAGGTAACACGCAAGGACATTAACACATCCGACACGTACGTAGGATTAACCGAAGGAGAGTTCAAAGCCGGATGGAATAATCACAAGGCTTCTATTAGAAACCAGAGCTTGCAGAATTCTACAGAACTCAGCAAGCACATTTGGAACCTCAAAGACAATAATGTTGACTATTCAATAACATGGCAAATTCTTGCATCCAGCACACCTTACAACAGTGGTAATAAAAGATGCAAACTATGTTAAAAAGAGAAACTGTTCATTATATATCACCCAGACCTGTCATCCCTCAACAAGCGCAGTGAAATTATATCAGCATGCGGTCACAGACGGAAATACCTACTAGGTAACACATGAGCCAATCACCACACCCTACACCTGCTTGTACCCACCCACTCTGTGCTCTATATAAACCATTGTATGTGAATGCTTCCATTAAAATCTCCTGATGATTGAGGGAACCCCTCATGAAACACTTCTGTAGAGATGAAGTAGTCTTGTGATTTTTCCCACACATACATATATTGCGCTCTACCACGGTATCGAGCACTATTCTCTGGATAATCTAATTAATATATATATATATATATATATATATATATATATATATATATATATATATATATATATCATATTTTTCGGAGTATAAGTCGTACCTGCCGAAAATGCATAATAAAGAAGGGAAAAAAAACATATAAGTTGCACTGGAGTATAAGTCACATTTTTGGGGGAAATTTATTTGATAAAACCCAACACCAAGAATAGACATTTGAAAGGCAATTTAAAATAAATAAAGAATAGTGAACAACAGGCTGAATAAGTGTACGTTATATGACACATAAATAACCAACTGAGAAGGTGCCTGCTATGTTAATGTAACATATTATGGTAAGAGTCATTCAAATAACTATAACATATAGAAAATGCTATACGTTTACCAAACAATCTGTCACTCCTAATCGATAAATCCCATGAAATCTATTCTCTTATGTGAATGAGCTAAATAATATTATTTGATATTTTACGGTAACGTGTTAATAATTTCACATATAAGTCGCACCTCCCGGCCAAACTATGAAAAAAACTGCGACTAATAGTCCGAAAAATACGGTATATATATATATATATATATATATATGTATAAAATATAAAAGTAAAGGTCAAATATTTAAGAAACTACTCTTATACATATAACTAATAAAACCTGAGTAGAAAGTGTTAATCTTTTATCGTTTTTTACATTACATATAACTTTTTTTTTTTTTTTTTACAAAAATAAAAACTTTTAAAACCATTTTGTAAGCAAATTATAATCATGTTTATCAAAAGATTGTTGTTAAATTTTGGGAAAAGCTGAACGAAAATTATGCCTATTAAAATGTTGATCAATTTTTATACGCAGTTTTGGCAGAAAGAACTAAAAACTAGCATGTCAGAGAAGAAGTATTGCAATTTTACAAATGATTTCAAATGACGGCACCTAGTAATATTTAAGGTGTTGCGTTTTTGGAAATACATTACTAAACAATGAGCCTTATAATAGACAAACCGTATTTCCTTAAATTCCCGCCGGGGCACTAATTAATTTAAAACCTCTTCTCACTCCTGCGCTTGCCAAAGGCATGCAGTAAAAAATTGAGTGTGATGTAAGGATACCATCATGAAAAGCACATTTAATAAAAATAAAAACTTTTTATGGTCTTACATTTACTTATAAATGAAATCCATGCCAGCGCCTTCTGATCAAAAGCATCAATAACTTGTTTATAGAAGTCTTCATTATCTTTTTCAGTTTTAAAAGTCTCTCTGTCTCGATGGAGATCTTGCTTTTTTACCTCCTGCTTCGATTGAAAGTCCAGTTTAGAAAACTGCTATCAGACCGCTGCTATCAGTTAGCTCGGCTCCTCAAGTGCGGGAGAAAACAGAATTATCCTCGGACAACTCCCCCTCCCGTTCTGCTCTGTGGGCGATCTCTTTATCCCACCGCTGCCAACATGAAGTGTTATTGTATAAATAATACACTGGGTATTTAGGACTGGAACATGTTTTGTTTCAGCCCGGTTGTTTACATAGGAAGCAAAGGTCCGTCGTCATATCCGTCCCAGCACATATAACGTCACTCATTGTCACTTCTTATGCAGCTGAGTAGTCGCAAGAAGGATCACCAGCGCCCTCTACCACCTCTAATGACCCATATTTAACAGACGCAGCTAGGGTATTGTGACGGTCTCAAGCCGTCGTCTTGCGGGTTCCCAGGACCACCAAGGAAGGACATGGCTTGAGCAGTTTGACTGGTTATTTTTCAATAAAACCTCAGTCCATGTCGCTCTTTCGCTCCTCCTCTCCGCTCGCTCGGCGTCTCCTCACCGCCATCTTGGGCCGGGCTACAGCGTGCCCTGCCTGTCTGTCGGACCATCGGCTCCACAGGTATATTAATAAAACATAGCTGCTTACTGTTCTTTTTAGCATATTCAATAGCTTGGACCTTAAATCCTACTGAATAGCTCTTAATCTTTTTCCCTTTATGCTATATCAAATTATTGGAATCAGCCTCCTCCATTTTGAAAATGATGACAGGGGAAGTGTCACGAGTTTGACCCGGCGGTAATACTAAGCATGTGATAATTATTTTGCGAAGCGAGTTTGACCCGGCAGTAATTTAAGGCAGGAGCATACTATATGCCCGGCAGCAATTCAAAGAAATACGGTATTCTTTCCAAAGGGAAGTGATCTAAACAAGCTGAAGGTTACTATGAACACTCCAAGCCAGCAGGGAGCAGCAGAGTGCAAGGATGACTTAATGAATGTGCAACTATAAGAACACAAACATATAAATATATGTTTATCTTCTCTATAAAATGTAAACTTACCTCACAAATAATCTGCCGATACGCTTGATCTTGGCCAGGATGCTCGCATGTTTTACTTAAAGCTAAATTAAAAACAAAAACAAAACTTACACAGCTATCAGCTAAACTACGTTTTTCTTACCATTCAGGCTTCTGTTTACTTTTGCTTGCTTGTTCTGAACTGTCGTAATCCTGTTGGGAAAAAAAGAGGAAATCTAATAAAACTAACAAGGAAAGTTCATAAAACTGAAAAGGAAATATAGTAACACCACTGCATCCCACGCTTTGCATTAGACTTGGTGATGTATGGCTTAGATGCAGCTGCTCGGCCATGGAAACCCATTCCATGAAGCTCTCTGCGTACTGTACGTGGGCTAATTGGAAGGTCACGTGAAGTTTGGAGCTCTGTAGCAACTGACTGTGCAGAAAGTCGGCGACCTCTTTGCACGATGCGCTTCAGCATTGGCTGACCCCTTTCTCTCAGTTTATGTGGCCTACTGCTTTGTGGCTGAGTTGCTGTTGTTCCCAAACTCTTCCATTTTCTTATAATAAAACCGACAGCTGACTTTGGAATGAATATATATAAAATATATAAATATACATACACATGTATAAATATACATATACTGTATATACACATATATAAATATATATATATACATACATATATATTAATATAAATACACACACATACAAACCCTGTTTCCATATGAGTTGGGAAATTGTGTTGGATGTAAATATAAACGGAATACAATGATTTGCAAATCCTTTTCAACCCATATTCAGTTGAATGCACTACAAAGACAAGATATTTTAAGTTCAAACTCATAAACTTTATTTTTTTTTTGCAAATAATAATTAACTTATAATTTCATGGCTGCAACACATCCCAAAGTAGTTGGGAAAGGGCATGTTCACCACTGTGTTACATCACCTTTTCTTTTAGCAACACTCAATAAACGTTTGGGAACTGAGGAAACTAATTGTTGAAGCTTTGAAAGTGGAATTCTTTCCCGTTCTTGTTTTATGTAGAGCTTCAGTCGTTCAACAGACCGGGGTCTCCGCTGTCGTATTTCTTGCTTCATAATGCGGCACACATGCGGGTCAGGAAAATAACTGCAGTCTTTTTTTACGAAGCCACGCTGTTGTAACACATGCTGAATATGGCTTGGCATTGTCTTGCTGAAATAAACAGGGGCGTCCATGAAAAAGACGGTGCTTGAATGGCAGCATATGTTGTTCCAAAACCTGTATGTACCTTTCAGCATTACTGGTGCCTTCACAGATGTGTAAGTTACCCATGCCTTGGGCACTAATACACCCCCATACCATCACAAATGCTGGCTTTTGAACTTTGCGTCGATAACAGTCTGGATGGTTCACTTCCCCTTTGGTCCGGATGACACAATGTCAAATATTTCCAAAAACAATTTAAAATGTGGACTCGTCGGACCACAGAACACTTTCGGGCCCAGAGAAGCCGGCGGCGTTTCTGGATGTTGTTGATAAATGGCTTTCGCTTTGCATATTAGAGCTTTAACTTGCACTTACAGATGTAGCGACAAACTGTATTTAGTGACAGTGGTTTTCTGAAGTGTTTGTGCGCCCATGTGGTGATATCCTTTAGAGATTGAGGTCGGTTTTTGATACAGTGCCGTCTGAGGGGTCAAAAGTCATGGTCATTCAATGTTGGTTTCCAGCCATGCTGCTTACGTGGAGTGATTTCTTCAGATTCTCTGAACCTTTTAATGATATTATGGACCGTAGATGTTGAAATCCCTAAATTTCTTGCAATTGCAATTTGAGAAACGTTGTTCTTAAACTGTTTGACTATTTGCTCACGCAGTTGTGGACAAAGTGGTGTACCTCATCCCATCTTTTCTTGTGAAAGACTGAGCATTTTTTTGGGAGGCTGTTTTTATACCCAATCATAGCACCCACCTGTTCCCAATTAGCCTGCACACCTGTGGGATGTTCCATATAAGTGTTTGATGAGCATTCCTCAACTTTATCAGTATTTATTGCCACCTTTCCCAACTTATTGGTAACCTGTTGCTGGCATCAAATTCTAAAGTTAATGATTATTTGCACAAAAAAAAAAGTTTATCAGTTTGAACATCAAATATGTTGTCTTTGTAGCATATTCAACTGAATATGGGTTGAAAAAGATTTGCAAATCGTTGTATTCTGTTTATATTTACATCTAACACAATTTCCCAACTCATATGGAAACAGGGTTTGTGTATAGCCTGAAATCATGAGTGTCTCAAAGGGCTGCACAAGCCACAACGAAATCCTCGGCTCGGATCCCACATCAGGGAGAGAAAAACTCAACTGGATGGGATGACAATGAAAAACCTTGGAGGGGACCGCAGATGTGGGGCCACATCTGCGCAATGGACGCCCAGTGGATCTAGCATAATAGTGTGAGAGTCCAGTCCTTAGTAGATCTAACATTATAGAGAGAGTCCAGTCCATAGTGGATCTAACATAATAGTGAGAATCCAGTCCATAGTGGATCTAACATAATAGTGTGAGAGTCCAGTCCTTAGTAGATCTAACATTATAGAGAGAGTCCAGTCCATAGTGGATCTAACATAATAGTGAGAATCCAGTCCATAGTGGATCTAACATAATAGTGAGAATCCAGTCCATAGTGGATGTAACATAATAGTGAGAGTCCAGTCCATAGTGGATCTAACATAATAGTGAGAGTCCAGTCCATAGTGGATCTAACATGATTGTGAGAGTCCAGTCCATAGTGGATCTAACATGATTGTGAGAGTCCAGTCCATAGTGGATCTAACATGATTGTGAGAGTCCAGTGGATCTAACATTATTGTGAGAATATAGTCCATAGTGGATCTAACATAATAGTGAGAGTCCAGTCCACAGTGGATCTAACATAATAGTGAGAGTTCAGTCCATAGTGGATCTAACATAATAGTGAGAGTCCAGTCCATAGTGGATCTAAAATAATAGTGTGAGAGTCCAGTCCATAGTGGATCTAACATAATAGTGAGAGTCCACTCCAGAGTGGATCTAAAATAATAGTGTGAGAGTCCAGTCCATAGTGAATCTAACATAATAGTGAGAGTCCAGTCCAGAGTGTATCCAACATAATAGTGTGAGAGTCCAGTCCTTAGTAGATCTAACATTATAGTGAGAGTCCAGTCCATAGTAGATCTAACATTATAGTGAGAGTCCAGTCCATAGTGGATCTAACATAATAGTGAGAGCCCTGGCAATAGTGGATATAACATAATGAGAGTCCAGTCCATAGTGGATCTAACATAATAGTGAGAGTCCAGTCCATAGTGGATCTAACATAATAGTGAGAATCCAGTCCATAGTGGATCTGACATAATAGTGAGAGTACCAGTACCTAGTGGAACTAAAATAATAGTGTGAGAGTCCAGTCCATAGTGGATCCAACATAATAGTGAGAGTCCCGTCCATAGTGGATCTAACATAATAGTGTGAGAGTCCAGTCCATAGTGGATCTGACATAATAGTGTGAGAGTCCAGTCCTTAGTAGATCTAACATTATAGTGAGAGTCCAGTCCATAGTGGATCTAACAAAATAGTGAGAATCCAGTCCATAGTGGATCTAACATAATAGTGTGAGAGTCCAGTCCATAGTGGATCTGACATAATAGTGTGAGAGTCCAGTCCATAGTCGATCTAACATAATAGTGAGAGTCCAGTCCATAGTGGATCTAACATAATAGTGTGAGAGTCCAGTCCATAGTGGATCTGACATAATAGTGTGAGAGTCCAGTCCTTAGTGGATCTGACATAATAGTGTGAGAGTCCAGTCCATAGTGGATCTGACATAATAGTGTGAGAGTCCAGTCCTTAGTAGATCTAACATTATAGTGAGAGTCCAGTCCATAGTGGATCTAACAAAATAGTGAGAATCCAGTCCATAGTGGATCTAACATAATAGTGAGAGTCCAGTCCATAGTGGATCTAACATAATAGTGTGAGAGTCCAGTCCATAGTGGATCTAACATAATAGTGAGAGTCCCGTCCATAGTGGATCTAACATAATAGTGTGAGAGTCCAGTCCATAGTGGATCTAACATAATAGTGAGAGTCCAGTCCATAGTGGATCCAACATAATAGTGTGAGAGTCCAGTCCAGAGTGAATGTAACATAATAGTGTGAGAGTCCAGTCCATAGTGGATCTAACATAATAGTGAGAGTCCAGTCCATAGTGGATCTAACATAATAGTGAGAGTCCTGTCCATAGTGGATCTAACACAATAGTGTGAGAGTCCAGTCCAGAGTAGCTCTGACATAATAGTGAGAGTCCAGTCCATAGTGGATCTAACATAATAGTGAGAGTCCAGTCCATAGTGGATCCAACATAATAGTGCGAGAGTCTAGTCCAGAGTAGCTCTGACATAATAGTGAGAGTCCAGTCCATAGCGGATCTAACATAATAGTGAGAATCCAGTCCATAGTGGATCTGACATAATAGTGAGAGTCCAGTCTATAGTGGATCTAACATAATAGTGAGAATACAGTCCATAGTGGATCTGACATAATAGTGAGAGTCCAATCTATAGTGGATCTAACATAATAGTGAGAATACAGTCCATAGTGGATCTGACATAATAGTGAGAGTCCAGTCCATAGTGGATCTAACATAATAGTGAGAGTCCAGTCTATAGTGGATCTAACATAATAGTGAGAATACAGTCCATAGTGGATCTGACATAATAGTGAGAGTCCAGTCCATAGTGGATCTAACATAATAGTGAGAGTCCAGTCCATAGCGGATCTAACATAATAGTGAGAATCCAGTCCATAGTGGATCTGACATAATAGTGAGAGTACCAGTACCTAGTGGAACTAAAATAATAGTGTGAGAGTCCAGTCCATAGTGGATCTAACATAATAGTGAGAGTCCCGTCCATAGTGGATCTAACATAATAGTGCGAGAGTCTAGTCCAGAGTGGATCTAACATAATAGTGAGAGTCCAGTCCATAGTGGATCTAACATAATAGTGTGAGAGTCCAGTCCATAGTGGATCTAACATAATAGTGAGAGTCCAGTCCATAGTGGATCTAACATAATAGTGAGAGTCCAGTCCATAGTGGATCTAACATAATAGTGAGAGTCCAGTCCATAGTGGATCTAACATAATAGTGTGAGAGTACAGTCCAGAGTGGATCTAACATAATAGTGAGAGTCCAGTCCATAGTGGATCTAACATAATAGTGAGAGTCCAGTCCATAGTGGATCTAACATAATAGTGTGAGAGTCCAGTCCATAGTGGATCTAACACAATAGTGAGAGTCCAGTCCATAGTCGATCTAACATAATAGTGAGAGTCGAGTCCATAGTGGATCTAACATAATAGTGTGAGAGTCCAGTCCATAGTGGATCTAACATAATAGTGTGAGAGTCCAGTCCATAGTGGATCTAACATAATAGTGAGAGAGTCCAGTCCAGAGTGGATCTAACATAATAGTGAGAGTCCAGTCCATAGTGGATCTAACATGATTGTGAGAGTCCAGTCCATAGTGGATCTAACATGATTGTGAGACTCTAGTCCATAGTGGATCTAACATGATTGTGAGAGTCCAGTGGATCTAACATGATTGTGAGAATACAGTCCATAGTGGATCTAACATAATAGTGAGAGTCCAGTCCACAGTGGATCTAACATAATAGTGAGAGTTCAGTCCATAGTGGATCTAAAATAATAGTGTGAGAGTCCAGTCCATAGTGGATCTAACATAACAGTGAGAGTCCAGTCCATAGTGGATCTAACATAATAGTGAGAGTCCAGTCCAGAGTGTATCCAACATAATAGTGTGAGAGTCCAGTCCTTAGTAGATCTAACATTATAGTGAGAGTCCAGTCCATAGTGGATCTAACATAATAGTGAGAGTCCCGTCCATAGTGGATCTAACATAATAGTGTGAGAGTCCAGTCCATAGTGGATCTAACATAATAATGAGAGTCCAGTCCATAGTGGATCTAACATAATAGTGAGAGTCCAGTCCATAGTGGATCTAACATAATAGTGAGAGTCCCGTCCATAGTGGATCTAACATAATAGTGTGAGAGTCCAGTCCATAGTGGATCTAACATAAAAGTGAGAGTCCCGTCCATAGTGGATCTAACATAATAGTGTGAGAGTCCAGTCCATAGTGGATCTAACATAATAGTGAGAGTCCAGTCCATAGTGGATCCAACATAATAGTGAGAGTCCCGTCCATAGTGGATCTAACATAATAGTGTGAGAGTCCAGTCCATAGTGGATCTAACATAATAGTGTGAGAGTACAGTCCATAGTGGATCTAACATAATAGTGAGAGTCCAGTCCAGAGTGTATCCAACATAATAGTGTGAGAGTCCAGTCCTTAGTAGATCTAACATTATAGTGAGAGTCCAGTCCATAGTGGATCTAACATAATAGTGAGAGTCCCGTCCATAGTGGATCTAACATAATAGTGTGAGAGTCCAGTCCATAGTGGATCTAACATAATAATGAGAGTCCAGTCCATAGTGGATCTAACATAATAGTGAGAGTCCAGTCCATAGTGGATCTAACATAATAGTGAGAGTCCCGTCCATAGTGGATCTAACATAATAGTGTGAGAGTCCAGTCCATAGTGGATCTAACATAAAAGTGAGAGTCCCGTCCATAGTGGATCTAACATAATAGTGTGAGAGTCCAGTCCATAGTGGATCTAACATAATAGTGAGAGTCCAGTCCATAGTGGATCCAACATAATAGTGAGAGTCCCGTCCATAGTGGATCTAACATAATAGTGTGAGAGTCCAGTCCATAGTGGATCTAACATAATAGTGTGAGAGTACAGTCCATAGTGGATCTAACATAATAGTGTGAGAGTACAGTCCATAGTGGGGCCAGCAGGAGATCATCTTGAGTGGAAACAGGTCAGCAGTGCAGACGTCCCCAACTGATGCACAGACGAGTGGTCCACCCCGGGTCCCCACTTTGGACAGCTAGCGCCTCATTTATGGTCACAATAAGTGTTTGCACTAGTTGCCTTGTGGTTAACTCAATTTGTAATAATAGTTCTTAGTTGACAAATAATTTTAGCACCAGCTGCACATTCTCCCTATTAGTTGAAAAGCGCTTAAACTAATTTCTAACATTCCTATCTTGTCTTAGTTTGAAACGTAAAACCATTTATTTAAGTTAGCAAGACCAAATTTTTTTTTAGCTTTTCACCGATCTCTCTTGACTTTTGACACTGGCATCTTGTCTCAACGTGGGACGAAAAACCAACATTTTTTTTTTGGAGCGAGCATGGTCGATTTTAGCACGATCTGCACGTGATATCCCTTTTGGGACTTCTCGAAAGTCGCATCAAGCAAAAAACTATGAAGTTGACCACAATTGCATTGTGGGTAGACTTTCCTAATAAGGACACTGACAAGTTACTGTATTTTCCGGACCATAGGTCGCACCGGATTATGAGCTGCACTGCTGATGAATGGTCTATTTTCATACAAAAAGGCGTACCGGATTATAAGGCGCAATAAAGGAGTCATATTATTATTATTTTTTTCTAAATGTAAAACTCCTCCTTGTGGTCTACATAACATGAAATGGTGGTTCTTGGTCAAAATGTTGCATGGGTTGTGTTTTACAGATCATCTTCAAGCCGCTTTTCTGACAGTCGCTTCCGGATTATTTACTTATTTACGTGGCTCACCTTCGGCAGCGTCTTTTCTCTGTCATCTTTGTTGTAGCGGTGTAGCGTGCAAGGACGGGAGTGGAAGAAGTGTCAAAAGATGGAGCTAACAGTTTTAATGACATTCAGACTTTACGGAGCAGCATCTCCTCATCAGGAAACAACCACACCAGAAATGTGTCCGGAACTCTCTAATAACTAAACTTCGTTGGGTGAATAATGTAAACTCACTACACCGGTATGTTTTAGCGCTTTCATGGTGAGTTTACTGACAGATATAAGCACTTTACACTACTTTATATTAGAAATGGCAAGAGCAGAGGAGGAATGTAACATAACAAGAAGATAGAGGAACGAAAAGAAGCTTATCAACTATGGTGTCATCACAGACTACAAAGGCGGACACACGCAAATTTTCAGGACAAATACAAATCAGCAGGTACCAGAAGGTAAGAAAAGTTGCTGTTGCATAATATTGCAAAACAAAACACCAGATAATATGTCTTACCTTATACACACACGCCATAATATTATTCGTAAGTTGATGCACTGTACAATGCACCAAGCGGTGCGGATTCATAGCTTACCAAAGTCCTACTAAAACATTTTGATAGATTTTTGAGCGCCGTGTAGAATGTTCTATATTTTCAATGGAACATACGTGTTGGTGTTGTTTATTTGAGTCATATTGCAGTCTACACCTATCTCTCATGTGTGACTGCCATCTACTGGTCACACTTATCATTACACCTTGTACCAAATAAAATGGCTTTGAGGTCGGTAAGCACAACCAGAATAATTCCGTATATTAGGCGCACCGGGTTATAAAGCGCGATGTCCGAAAAATATGGTAACTAATTTTGAGCACAATTTCTTCATTTCTAACACTTATCATAAACCAGTTTTCTGAAATACAAAAGGGTGATTTTTAATTTGATATATAATGGGGCAAAAAAAGTATTTAGTCAGCCACCGATTGTGCAAGTTCTCCCGCTTAAAATGATGACAGAGGTCTGTCATTTTCATCATAGGTACACTTCAACTGTGAGAGACAGGATGTGGGAAAAAAATCCAGGAATTCACATTGTAGGAATTTTAAAGAATTTATTTGTAAATTATGGTGGAAAATAAGTATTTGGTCAACCATTCAAAGCTCTCACTGATGGAAGGAGGTTTTGGCTCAAAATCTCACGATACATGGCCCCATTCATTCTTTCCTTAACACGGATCAATCGTCCTGTCCCCTTAGCAGAAAGACAGCCCCAAAGCATGATGTTTCCACCCCCATGCTTCACAGTAGGTATGGTGTTCTTGGGATGCAACTCAGTATTCTTCTTCCTCCAAACACGACGAGTTGAGTTCATACCAAAAAGTTCTATTTTGGTTTCATCTGACCACATGACATTCTCCCAATCCTCTGCTGTATCATCCATGTATCCATTTTGGTATAAACTCAACTCGTCGTGTTTGGAGGAAGAAGAATACTGAGTTGCATCCCAAGAACACCACACCTACTGAGAAGCATGGGGGTGGAAACATCATGCTTTGGGGATGTTTTTCTGCTAAGGGGACAGGACGATTGATCCGTGTTAAGGAAAGAATGAATGGGGCCATGTATCGTGAGATTTTGAGCCAAAACCTCCTTTCATCAGTGAGAGCTTTGAATGGTTGACCAAATACTTATTTTCCACCATAATTTACAAATAAATTCTTTAAAATTCCTACAATATGAATTCCTGGATTTTTTTTTCACATTCTGTCTCTCACAGTTGAAGTGTACCTATGATGAAAATGACAGACCTCTGTCATCATTTTAAGTGGGAGAACTTGCACAATCGGTGGCTGACTAAATACTTTTTTGCCCCACTGTATGAGCCGTCCCAATCACTCTTAATCAGTGACTCTGACTCACGTCATCATGGTTGTGCTTTTGGGATGATTCCCTGACAGACCTCATCTGATCTCAGTATTTCCGTGTAGTCAGAAAACAGTTGCATCCTGGGTAAGACAGACCTCACAAAGAAGGACATTTTTCAGAGCAAAATAACAGCTTTTTTGCGGAATATCTGCTTGTTCTCCCGTGAATGACGACACTTTGTGCCAAGAAAAGATATAATTGCTAATTGTCGTTTCTGCTTTCCGCCCGAGAGGCAAAGCGGTACCTGGAACCGGCACGTTCCGCTGCAAAGGAAGACGCATTCGTGCACGTACTAAGTTGCTTTTATTAATACAGAACTGCATGCTACAGAGACTGTACAGCATTAACATTTATTCATTACAAAAAACAATGGTTTTTCTGGGGGGAACCATTTTAAAAATAACAAGGGGGGGAGAAAAACAAAGAAAGAAAGAAAAGGAAAAGAGCATAAAAGAGAACAGGAACATCACAGCCGTTAAGGAAACATTCAAACTATTTATCATTAGCATCTTAATAAACCAGAGAAGAAATAGACAGATTACAGTCGCGTCATGTCAACTACAATGAGTGGGTGGTCCTCTTGTAGCTTTTTTTTAGTAGTAGTAATATTTTACAGCCTCTTGCAACATCAACATGCCTATTTTTTTCCTAGCTACCTATATGTAGTAGTGTACTTAAAAGTGGCAGTTTGTGTATTTTTTTGTATTTAATAAGTTTTTTTATGAACCTCCTAATGTACATAATTTGGCCCTGGGTGGGGTTTTTTTTTTTTATACAGTATGATGTTTTTTTTTGTTGTTTTTTTGTTGTTGTTGTATTAGGTTGAAATCTTTAATATTTGACATTTTGCTACCAAACACATTTTTTGTTATAGCAACATTTATACTACATACATAGCAATCTATGTAACGTCACAGCAAAAAAGATGGCGTCCGAATGAAACAGAGGTGGTCGGAAGATGAGATTAGCACAAAATTTTGGCACGGGGGAAAAAAATCTGTACACCGATCAAAACAGTCCGAGACGTGAAGAGGAGGGGGGGTGGGGGGTTTGGGTTTGGACGCCGCTGTCTCGAGGAGTTTTTTTTAGTTTTATTTTATTTTTTTGTAAAAATGGCTTTTTATCGAAATGTGCATACGTTGGGGGTCGATGAGATCTACACGGTACACAGAGTGGAATCCAAGGAAGAGAACAAAAGAAGGGGAAAACAAAAGTAGTTAAAACCTCCTTGTAAAAACGCATCGTCCGTATATCATATAAGTCGCTTACCTGAAGAAAAAAAAAAAATATTTGTACAACATTTGTTTAAGAAAAGAAAGAACATCAAAAAGGAGACACGAACAAGATACGACGAGCAATCTCTAAAGCAATAAATACTACTGGTCCTAGCGTGGTTTTTTTTTTCTTTTTTTTTTGTTTGTTTTTTCTTCAACAACCCCTGGAAAGCCCTCCCACCCGGACCTCCCGCCTCCCCCCCACAAGAAAGAAAAGGACAAGTGGAAGAATGCATAACCAGCCCCGTCCTGGACTCTGTACATTTCAACATCAACCTTGTGGACGATCCGATTGGTTCGCCAGCTCGTATTTAATACAAATAAAGACGGAGAACCAAGGAGTTGAAGAGAGAACCCGGGGGACTGGAGGGGGAGCGGGCAACGCTAATTGTGGCGTTTTTTTTTGTTTTTTTTAATTCCTTTTTCCACGGTGGGTCAAATATTGACCAATGAAGTTTACGGAAAGAAAGTGGAGAGAAAGAGCAAAAAAGGGGGCGGGGCTACTCTATGGACTTGGTCACCAGCGAGAGAGGCTGGAGGAGCGAGTGGGAATGACACAAGAGCGGCGAGGGCCGGACCATGGGGGAGAGCTGCCGCGAATGTGGCGCGCCGTCGGCGCCGTTGTGGGACGAGGAGGCGGCCGAGGGGGTTTTGCTCCGGTTGTCCGGCGCTCGGTGATGGAGTGGCTGGTGGGCGGGTTTCATAGTCAGTGAGAGAGGCTGCATTTGTTCAGTCTGAGGCGTGGACTCTTTTGGCGAGGGCGACAGGACCACGGAGGAGGAGGGCGAGGAGGGGGGGGAGTCTGGTAAGCTTCCGTCCGATGAGGGGGGACTGGCGCAGCTGCCTTCACCTTGGATGTAGCGAATGCACTTTTTTTTCCTCCTGAATGGGGTGGGGGGAGGTAGAGAGCACCTTTCAGCGTCAAGTTGCGTGGAGCAGCTTTGCCATGCATGATTGGAGGAGAAATGAACCCACGCCCACCCTACCCACTGTGGGGCCGCAGACAGGACAGACATGGAGGACACAGGGACAGGAAGCAGGCGGGGGAGGGGGGGGTGACCATGGCAGAGACAAAGATGGAGTAACGCTTGCTCTCTGGACTTTTCGGTTTCTAGACAGCGGAGGTTTTTGGTCGATTTACAACGATTCTTGGTTGGAAACCCATTAATATTTGGTTCAAAAACAGTGATCAAAACTCTTCCTGTCTACTGATTTATGATGTATGGGGAAAAAAAAAATTAATTCATAAATTTGCGGAGTGGCCGGGTTCCTGGTTCGATCCCCAGCTTCTACCAACCTAGTCACGTCCGTTGTGCCCTCGGTGGTCTAGTGGCTAGGATTCGCCGTTCGATTCCCAGTCAGGGAAACACTGTCTAACCCAGTGGTTCGATCGAACCCTTGGGGTTCGGTGAGTCCGCCTCAGGGGTTCGGCAGAGTCTCCACCACGTAGGTAAGGACACATCCGACTTATCGTGTAAATAAAAACTTCTCCCTATCAGCGTATTATGGATACCCCCAAACAATATTCCATCTGATTCGCAGGTTTTGTGATTGATTGATTGAAACTTTTACTAGCAGATTGCAAAGGAAGAGAATACATTACATGAAACAGTACAGTACATATTCCGTACAATTGACCACTAAATGGTAACACCCGAATAAGTTTTTCATCATCTTCCGCTTATCCGAGGTCGGGTCGCGGGGGCAACAGCCTAAGCAGGGAAGCCCAGACTTCCCTTTCCCCAGCCACTACGTCCAGCTCTTCCCGGGGGATCCCGAGGCGTTCCCAGGCCAGCCGGGAGACATAGTCTTCCCAACGTGTCCTGGGTCTTCCCCGTGGCCTCCTACCGGTTGGACGTGCCCTAAACACCTCCCTAAGTCGGTTAATCAATTCATGGTAATGCGCGTAAGGTGTGTAATTTGTTGTGAGTTCATGCACTGTGTTGGTTTTGTTCTTTGATCAAGGTGATGTTTATGGACGGTTCATTTTGTGCACCAGTAAAAAAACAGATGACTTTTTCTTGAATTAAAAAAACAAAAAACATATTTTTCATTAAAGAAGGGTTCTGGGAATATGCATATATAAATGGTGGGGTTCGGTACCTCCAACAAGGTTAAGAACCACTGGTCTAAGCTGTCTGGGAGCGGTCAATTTATTACCATGAATTGATTAACGTGGACCCCGACTTAAAGAAGTTGAAAAACTTATAACGGGTGTTACCATTTAGTGGTCAATTGTACGGAATATGTACTGTACTGTGCGATCTACTAATACAAGTCTCAATCAATCAATCAAAAATTTCACCCTTGCTCCTGATGAGTTATGGTTAGGGCGGGGGACGGCAACCCGCGGCTTTTTAGCGCCGCCCTAGTGGCTCTCTGGAACTTTTTAAAAAATAAATCAAAAATGGAAAAACATGAGGGAAAAAAACATATTTTTTGTTTTAATTTGGTTTCTGTAGGAGGACAAAGATGACACAAACCTCCCTAATTGTAATAAAGCACACTGTTTATATTAAACATGCTTCACTGATTCAAGTATTTGGCGAGCGCCGTTTTGTCCTACTAATTTTGGCGCTCCTTGAACTCACCCTAGTTTGTTTACATGTACAACTTTCTCCGACTCTCTAAGACGTTTTTTATGCCAATTCTTTGTCTGTCTCATTTTGTCCAACAAACTTTCAACGTTGTGCATGAATGCACAAAAGTGAGTTTTGTTGATGTTATTGAGTTGTGTGGAGTGCTAATCAGACACATTTGGTCGCTGCATGACTGCAAGCTAATCAATGCTAACATGCTATTTAGGCTAGCTGTATGTACATATTGCATCATTATGCCTCATTTGTAGCTATATTCGAGCTCATTTAGTTTCCTTTAAGTCCTCATAATTCAATTTATATCTCATGACACACTAACTGTATGTAATATGGCTTTTATTTTTTTGTGGCTCCAGACGGATTTGTTTTTGTATTTTTGGTCCAATATGGCTCTTTCAACATTTTGGGTTGCTGACCCCTGGGTTAGGGCCTTGCATAGCAGCTCCCGCCATCAGGGTGTGAATGGGTGAATGTGGAAATAGTGTCAAAGCGCTTTGAGTCCCTTCAAGGTAGAAAAGTGCGATACAAGTATAACCCATTCACCATTTATAATTTGATTTTTTTATTAAAATTTTTTAAAATGTTAAATTTTTCAACAAAAAAAAATAGTTTAATATCAATTTTTAGAAAATTATGAACCGATTTAAAATGAGAATGAGTAAGAATCAGGATTCAATTGTGAATCTATTTTTACATACAGTTAGCGTTAGCATTAGCTGTAGCCAGCTAAGACGATTCTCATTCGTTTACTTTGTTTGGCGAGCAACTGTCACGTCCATTCATGCTGTTTTCCTATTGGTTGACAGCTTCCATGGCAACAATAATTCATATGAATTTTTAGTATTTTTTTAATTATGAATTTCTTGTTACACTTATTTTGGCATAATTTGCAGTTTTTTTCCCCTCATCCTCTTTAAGCAACGATGGCATGGATATGATTTTCATCATATTTCCTAACATCTTGTCACACTTTCAGACAACAACTACTGATTTGGACTCCTTGGTGTAAACTCACATCTGCGTTTCTTTCTACGATCTCTACTTTTTTCCTATGATGGCGAATTTCAATCATGATATGCGCATGCTTCCTACTGGTTGACAACAGGGACGGACTATACGGCCTAAAATGTACAGTACAGGCCAAAAGTTTGGACACACCTTCTCCTCATTCTATGGGTTTTCTTTATTTTCATGACTATTTACATTGTAGATTGTCACTGAAGGCATCAAAACTATGAATGAACATGTGTAGTTATGTACTCAACACAAAAAGGTGAAATAACTGAAAAAATGTTTTGTATTCTGGTTTCTTCAAAATAGCCAACCTTTTGCTCTGATTACTGCTTTGCACACTCTTGGCATTCTCTCCATGAGCTTCAAGAGGTAGTCACCTGAAATGGTTTTCACTTCACAGGTGTCATAGTTGTGATGCCTTCAGTGACAAGCTACGATGTAAATAGTCATAAAAATAAAAAAAACACATTGAATGAGAAGGTGTGACCAAACTTTTGGCCTGTACTGTATATCTGCAAAAACAATATACATTACAATATATTATTTGCTATATAAACAATAATATAAACGACTCCTAATTTAGCTGCTGACATTTGCGGTAGGTAACATATGGTTTTCTCACAACTATTATTAATCTACTGTATTTTTCGGACTATAAGTCGCAGTTCTTTTCATAGTTTGGCCTGGAGGTGCGACTTATGTGTGAAATTATTAACACATTACCGTAAAATATCAAATAATATTATTTAGCTCATTCACGTAAGAGACTAGACGTATAAGATTTCATGGGATTTATCGATTAGGAGTGACAGATTGTTTGGTAAACGTATAGCATGTTCTATATCCATCCATCCATCCATCATCTTCCGCTTATCCGAGGTCGGGTCGCGGGGGCAACAGCCTAAGCAGGGAAACCCAGACTTCCCTCTCCCCAGCCACTTCGTCTAGCTCTTCCCGGGGGATCCCGAGGCGTTCCCAGGCCAGCCGGGAGACATAGTCTTCCCAACGTGTCCTTGGTCTTCCCGGTGGCCTCCTACCGGTTGGACGTGCCCTAAACACCTCCCTAGGGAGGCGTGCGGGTGGCATCCTGACCAGATGCCCGAACCACCTCATCTGGCTCCTCTCGATGTGAAGGAGCAGCGGCTTTACTTTGAGTTCCTCCCGGATGGCAGAGCTTCTCACCCTATCTCTAAGGGAGAGCCCCGCCACCCGGCGGAGGAAACTCATTTCGGCCGCTTGTACCCGTGATCTTATCCTTTCGGTCATGACCCAAAGCTCATGACCATAGGTGAGGGTGGGAACGTAGATCGACCGGTAAATTGAGAGCTTTGCCTTCCGGCTCAGCTCCTTCTTCACCACAACGGATCGGTACAACGTCCGCATTACTGAAGACGCCGCACCGATCCGCCTGTCGATCTCACGATCCACTCTTCCCTCACTCGTGAACAAGACTCCTAGGTACTTGAACTCCTCCACTTGGGGCAGGGTCTCCTCCCCAACCCGGAGATGGCACTCCACCCTTTTCCGGGCGAGAACCATGGACTCGGACTTGGAGGTGCTGATTCTCATTCCGGTCGCTTCACACTCGGCTGCGAACCGATCCAGCGAGAGCTGAAGATCCCGGTCAGATGAAGCCATCAGGACCAAATCATCTGCAAAAAGCAGAGACCTAATCCTGCGGTTACCAAACCGGAACCCTTCAACGCCTTGACTGCGCCTAGAAATTCTGTCCATAAAAGTTATGAACAGAATCGGTGACAAAGGACAGCCTTGGCGGAGTCCAACCCTCACTGGAAACGTGTTCGACTTACTTCCGGCAATGCGAACCAAGCTCTGGCACTGATCGTACAGGGAACGGACCGCCACAATAAGACAGTCCGATACCCCATACTCTCTGAGCACTCCCCACAGGACTTCCCGAGGGACACGGTCGAATGCCTTCTCCAAGTCCACAAAGCACATGTAGACTGGTTGAGCAAACTCCCATGCACCCTCAAGAACCCTGCCGAGAGTATAGAGCTGGTCCACAGTTCCACGACCAGGACGAAAACCACACTGTTCCTCCTGAATCCGAGGTTCGACTATCCGACGTAGCCTCCTCTCCAGTACACCTGAATAAACCTTACCAGGAAGGCTGAGGAGTGTGATCCCACGATAGTTGGAACACACCCTCCGGTCCCCCTTCTTAAAGAGAGGAACCACCACCCCGGTCTGCCAATCCAGAGGTACCGCCCCCGATGTCCACGCGATGATGTTCTATATGTTATAGTTATTTGAATGACTCTTACCATAATATGTTACGTTAACATACTCAGTTGGTTATTTATGCGTCATATAACTTACACTTATTTAGCTTGTTGTTCACTATTCTTTAATTATTTTAAAATGTCTTTCAAATGTCTACTCTTTGTGTTGGGTTTTATCAAATACATTTTCCCCAAAAAATGCAACTTATACTCCAGTGTGACTTATATGTTTTTTTTCCTTCTTTATTATGCATTTTCGATAGGTGCGACTTATACTCCGGAGCGACTTATACTCCGAAAAATACTGTACTTGTTAATTTACTGCTAACATCTGGTTACTTTCTGTTCAAACATGTTTATATCGACACCTGTTGAAATCTTCTGTTTGCATTTGATTTGGGCGACACCGCAAATGCGGGTATCGATCCAAAACCTAGTAGTTACAGTGGTCATACCCATGTTCATACTTCAAATCTCCAGGATCATAAAATGATTACATTTTTGATCACAACTGCAATCTGACAATATCAGTTGACATTAAAATGATTTCCTAATTGCTATTTACCACATATAAAGTTCATAATAAGTGCGAAATAACTTAACAAAAGAAAAAATTACAATCGGCTCTTATTTTGAAGGTTTGTAAACAACTACGAAAAGGAAAAACACTCTTATGTGATAGTAAAAAATATTGATCTAAAGCAGGGGTGTTAAACATACAGGTTTTATCCGGCCCGCGGGATGAGTTTCCTGAGTATAAAAATGAGCCGAAATTTTTGAATGCTGTTCTTAATTTGTCCACTAGATGCCGCAATAGCAATTCTTTGTATCTTTGTAGATCAGGGGTAGGGAACCTATGGCTCTAGAGCCAGATGTGGCTCTTTTGATGACTGCACCTGGCTCTCAGATCAATCATAGCTGACATTGCTCAACATGAAAAGTAATTAATAATAACGCTCGTAATCACTGTGTTAAAAATAACGTTCAAATTATAAAACATTCTCATGTATTTTTATTTTAATCCATCCGTTTTCTATCGCACCTGTTCAAAAAGTCGCATTAATGGTAAGAAGTATTATATTTATTATTGGTTAGATTTAGAATAACAATGTTATTTAAAAGAAAAAGAGACTTATTATACTCTGAAAATGTTGGTCTTACTTAAAAATGCACACATTTAGTTGTATTCAGTGTTAAAAAATATGATATGGCTCTCACGGAAATACATTTTGAAATATTTGGCTTTCATAGCTCTCTCAGCCAAAAAGGTTCCCGACCCCTGCTGTAGATGATGCTACGTATGTAAAAAATAAATAAACCACATGATGTTAGTGCGCCAGTTGAGGAAAATGAGCAAACTACATAACTAACATCCTGTAACTTGATTTTGATATATATATATTTTTTTATCTTGATAGATTGAAAATGAATACCGATGAGTTGACTGGTAAACATTATCAAATCATTTATTCAGAAAGTATAAATAACGACAAATAGATCAAATACTATTAACCGCGACGTGTAAGTGTAAAAAAACAACAACCGCATTGTGATTTGTACAATTTCAGAATGTACTTGTTCTATTTTTAAACAAAGAAAACAATCTGCAGTTGTCTTAATTTTTAAGTTATCATGCCGTGATTTTACCAGTCTGGCCCGCTTGGGAGTAGATTTTTCTCCATGTGGCCCCTGATCTAAAATGAGTTTGACACCCCTGATCTAAATACTGTAACATGTAGTGATACTATATTTGCTATTGTTACTTTTAATATTTGTATTCATGCACCGATGCTTTTGTTTACATTCAGCATGCTTGTTTGGAGCATGTCTGGCTATTCCTTGTCCTCAACTCTTCCAGTGATAATGCTACTTGTAAGGAACACAGTTTATTTGATGTGATTTAAAAGCTGCGGTGTGGAAGGACGTTGCTAATCTACATATCTAGAATGCGTCATTACGATTGTGTTTTGTGTGTATTAAATGTTTACATCGTCTATATCGCGCGGGCCTAATTATCAGCCTTCAATTCTCACACTGAGGGACTTTTTTTGGAGCAACACTGATTACCGTATTTCCTTGAATTGCCGCAGGGCATATAGTATGCGCCTGCCTTGAATTACTGCCGGGTCAAACTCGCTTCGCAAAATAATTAGCACATGCTTAGTATTACCGCCTGGTCAAACTCGTGACACTTCTCCTGTCATCATTTTCAAAATGGAGGAGGCTGATTTCAATACCGGTAATTTGAAATCGCATAAAGGAAAGAAGATTAAGAGCTATTCAGTAGGATTTAAAGTCCAAGCTAACATCACATTCTAATTTTTACTGCGTGCCTTTGGTAAGTGCCGTAGTGAAGTGAAGTGAAGTGAATTTTATTTATATAGCGCTTTTCTCAAGTGACTCAAAGCGCTTTACATAGTGACACCCAATATCTAAATTACATTTAAACCAGTGTGGGTGGCACTGGGAGCAGGTGGGTAAAGTGTCTTGCCCAAGGACACAACGGCAGTAACTAGGATGGCACAAGTGGGAATCGAACCTGCAACCCTCAAGTTGCTGGCACGGCCACTCTACCAACCGAGAAGAGGTTTGAAAATAATTAGCGCATGCTTACTTTTACCGCATGCCTTTGGTAAGCGCGGGAGTGAGAAGAGGTTTTAAATTCATTGGCGCCCCGGCGGCAATTCAGGGAAATACGGTACTTTCCTATTCACTGACAGTCGTGGTGTCCATTTTTGATTATTCTTCACGAAGTAAAACCACAGTTTTGGGGGCAAAAATTAAAATATTGTTTAATTGCTGACACTTTTTCAGCAACGTTTTGATTCCAAATACCAAAAGTCATAATGTCTCCTCATTCCTGACATCTTTTTGAGCAACAATGGCCGATTCGGACTAGGATTTGCGCATCTTTGGTGTCTACAGGCAAAAAATGCACACCTGGGGATGTCAAACCCCTCCTGAAGGCTAAAGTTGTGCAAAAAAACTGGCAAGCAACACCTGCCCCACAGACACAAGTGTGTGTATGTGCCAGGTTTGGGTCAAAGCCCAGGGGTCAGGACCCCCTCTCCTCGCCTGAGAGGGTCTAGAGGCGCTCACCCCCACAGCGAGAGTGTGGCGTTACTACCGCGAAGGCTTCAGACGGGGAAGGGGGGGGTGAGACAATCTGACCCAGACGGTGACCCCTGAACGCGCCCGAAGGCGGCGAGTCGAACAAAAAGAAAGCGCAACATCGCCGATGTCCAACGTGAGGGGGGGAAAAAAAGCTCAGAGAGCAAATGTGTCGGGGTGAAGAACACACACATGCGCCATGGGGAAACAAGCGTGCACAAGACGGGACGGCGCATGAAGGAGGAGGGGTGGGGAGGAGGGAAGGGATGGGGGAGCAGTCTGGAAAAACCAGCAGCGCCCGTTTTTCTATGTGGGTGGTTGCGAGTATCGAGCGGGCGCACCGGGGTATCGTTTTGCTACTAAGTACGCGCCTCGCTCCTGAAAACTGTCCGTCAAACTGCAACAAATGAGCTAATATCCATTTTTGAACAGACGCATCGATCCATCGTATGTGCCCGTGCGTATTATTGATTTCTGCCCCCGTCCCGCGGGAAATTAGGGCAGATGCATCTCTTTCCCCCCCCCCCCAGCCCACAGAGAACTCTTAACCTCTCGCCTCCTTTAATGAAGACGCAATTATCATGCCTTCGCCTCCGCTGATCTTCTGCTCTGCACTCTTGGACTAATTATTGCATCCTTTTTTTTTTTTTTTTTTAAATCTCCCGCCTTTTTTGTAAGAGTAGAAGGGAACCACTGTGGACCCTCCGAAGTGAAACCTTTATTTTTTTTTTGGCTTTTCTGTGAAGTGAAGTAAATTATAATTATATAGCAGTTTTCTCTAGTGACTCAAAGTGATTTACATAGTGAAACCCAATATCTAAGTTACATTTAAACCAGTGTGGGTGGCACTGGGAGCAGGTGGGTAAAGTGCCTTGCCCAAGGACACAACGGCAGCGACTAGGATGGCGGAAGCGGGAATCGAACCTGCAACCCTCAAGTTGCTGGCACGGCCACTCTACCAACCGAGCTATGCCGCAAGCATTAAATTAATAAAACATACGCTAACATAAAACAGTGGTTCTCAAATGGGGGTGCGTGTACCCCTGGGGGTACTTGAAGGTATGCCAAGGGGTACGTGAGATTTTTTTGAAAATATTCTAAAAATGGCAACAATTCAAAAATCCTTTATAAATATATTTATTGAATAATACTTCAACAAAATATGACTATATGTTCATAAACTGTGAAAAGAAATGCAACAATACAATATTTAGTGTTGACAGCTAGATTTTTTGTGGACATGTTTCATAAATATTGTTTATGTTTAAAATATTATTTTTTTTGTGAAGAAATGTTTCGAATTAAGTTCATGAATCCAGATGGATCTCTATTACAATCCCCGAAGAGGGCTCTTTAAGTTGATGATTACTTCTATGTGTAGAAATCTTTATTTATAATTGAATCACTTGTTTATTTTTCAACAAGTTTTTAGTTATTTTTATATGTTTTTTTTCCAAATAGTTCAAGAAAGACCACTACAAATGAGCAATATTTTGCACTGTTATACAATTTAATAAATCAGAAACTGATGACATAGTGCTGTATTTTACTTCATTATCTATCTTTTTTTTTTTTCAACCAAAAATGCTTTGCTCTGATTAGGGGGTACTTGAATTAAAAAATGTTCACAGGGGGTACATCACTGAAAAAAGGTTGAGAACCACTGGTATAAAACACCACTGGGTACTTGTACTTGGTTGTAGTTGTATTAAAAACATCTTTTTACGGTTGTATTACAAGTAGGAACCTTAAAATGTTGACTGAAAACATTGATTTTACAGTTCACTGAACTTTGGTCTTCAAAGGATGAGTAATTGAATTTTATTGGAGTTTTATGATAGCATTTGAGTTTATTTGGAAAATGCAAGCATGCAACATGATACATCACAATTTCCAGTTTCTCTTTTCAACATTTTCGAAAAGGAGTAGAGTTGATTTAATCCTATGTTCTCTTCATCCATCATTATGTATTATTCTAACTGATCTGTTTTGTAACACCGTTAAAGAATGAAGTGTACTTTTGTAATTATTTCCCCATAGTAACTCAGATAAAGTAACACTAGTAAGCAGTAGAGAATATGAAGTAATTTTTGGTCTACAGCATATTTTGCTTTATTCCTTATTGACGTGTCTCTTGCTACTTTATGTTGTATATTTTTCACATGAGATTTCCAGTTCAATTTATCATCAATCATTATATGGTTCACTTCTCTTTTTACACAAACAAGGTTAAAGTGTTGACTGAAAACATTGACTTCAAAGTCCATGTCTTACAGGCGTCTGAAAAAGAGGAGTAATGTTACTTTTATGACACAGTGGTTAACGTCTATCGTTTCACACGTATTACGTTACAATGTTACTCGATAAACATTTTACTCATTTTTTGTCGGATAGGAATCTTCAAAGGATAACATTAATATTTTAGTTGGATTACACAGTGGCTAACATCTTTTCACACTTGTAATAAAATATTGACAGAAAACATCGACTTTATTCATTGTTTATCCTTGTCAAGATTCCTTCAATACAAGAACATACTTTATCATACAGTGGTTAACTTCTCCTTTTACACATTAATTATAGTTAACATTAAAATAATACTAAAAATTGACTTTACATTCATTTATATGACTCTTTAAAGTGTGAGTACTTTTACTTTACTTTTATTAGATAGTGATTAACATCTCCGTTTATACTTTATAGTTAACGACTTTACAATGTCTAATTACTAAACACAGTGACTTTACAATTTATTTATCCTCGTCTTAACATCTTAAAAGGTGAGTCATTTTACTTTCTTCTAGTTTTATTGTATGGTGTTTAACTTCTCCTTTTACACATTAATTATAGTTAACATTAAAATAATACTAAAAATTGACTTTACATTTATTTATATGACTCTTTAGAGTGTGAGTACTTTTACTTTACTTCTATTAGATAGTGATTAACATCTCCGTTTACACTTTATAGTTAACGACTTTACAATGTCTAATTACTAAACACAGTGACTTTACAATTTATTTATCCTCGTCTTAACATCTTAAAAGGTGAGTCATTTTACTTTCTTCTAGTTTTATTGTACGGTGTTTAACTTCTCTTTTTACACGTGCATTACAAATAATAATGTTGAAATGTTGACTCATTTCACATTTTATCCTCACCTGACAGGTGAGTCATTTTACTGTTTTTTGGGATAACGTTTCCTTTTACAGTTAACAACATTGCAATGTTTCTCAAATCATTGACTTTGCAGCTTACCCATTTTTGATAGAGAGGCACTTTAAAAGGAAGAGCAGTTTTACATTATTTTAGTTGTATTACACTTTCTACACTTGTATTACATGGAAAGAGAAAAACATAGTGGCTGAAAACATTGACTACAGTTTATTTATCTTTGCCTCATAGGAATCTTCCAAAGAGTGAGGAATTTGACCTTACTTTAAGTTGCAATATAGAGTGTGAAACTTCGCAGTTATCAACATTAAAAAGTTACGAAAACATTGACTTTACATTTTATTTATCTATGTTTTACAGGATGTGTGGCTAATTTAACTTTATTTTAGTTGTATTATTAAGTGGTTAATTTATTTTTTATACGTGTAGCAATTAACAATAAAATGTTACTAAAACATTTTTTTATAGTTTATTTATCTTTGTTTTTAATAAGAATATTTAAAGTGTCTGAATATTTAAAGTCTGAGTAATTTTACTTTATTTTATTTGTATTATGAAGTGTTTAAATTATCTGTGTACACTCGTATTACAGTTGACAACAATAAAATGTTAATAGAACATTGACTACACAGTTTATGTTTTATAAGAATATTTAAAGTGTGAATAATTCAACTTTATTTTATTTGTATTGTAAAGTGGTAATTTATCTGTGTACACTCGTATTACAGTTGAGAACAATAAAATGTTACTAAAACATTGACTTTACATTTTCTTTATCTTTCTGTTATCAGAAATTTTAAAGTGTGAGTAATTTAACTTTATTGTAGTTTTATCATTAAGTGGTTAATTTGTTTTTTACACTTTTATACAATTAACAACATTGAAATGTTACTGAAATATTGACTTTGCACTTTATGTATCTTTGTTTTATAGTAATATTTTAAAGTGAGAATAATTTTACTTTGTTTCATTTGTAATATGAAGTGGTTAATTTATCTGTGTACACTCATATTACAGTTGACAACAATAAAATGTTAGTTACTAAAATATTGACTTGACAGTTTATCTTTATTCTAAAGAAATCTTTGAAGTGTGAGTAATTTTACTTTATTTTATTTGTATTATGAAGTGTTTAATTTATCTGTGTACACTCATATTACAGTTGACAACAATAAAATGTTACTAAAATATTGACTTGACAGTTCATCTTTATTCTAAAGGTATCTTTGAAGTGTGAGTAGTTTTACTTTATTTTATTTGTATTATGAAGTGTTTAATTTATCTGTGTACACTCATTACAGTTGACAACAATAAAATGTTACTAAAATATTGACTTGACAGTTTATCTTTATTCTAAATGAATCTTTGAAGTGTGAGTAATTTTACTTTATTTTATTTGTATTATAAAGTGTTTAATTTATCGGTGTACACTCATATTACAGTTGACAAAAAAATGTTGCTAAACATTGAATTTATAGTTTGTTTATCTTTGTGATATAGGAATTTGTAAAGTGTGAGTAACTTAACTTCATTTTAGTTTTATTATGAAGTACTTAATTTCTTTTTACACTTGTGTTACAGTTAACGACAATAAAAAGGTAATAAAACATTGACCTTTCATTTTATAGGAATCTTCGAAGAGTGAGTAATTTAACTTTATTTTATTTATATTATGAAGTGGTTCATTTATCTGTGTACACTCGTATTACAGTTGACAACAATAAAATGTTACTAAAATATTGACTTGACAGTTTATCTTTATTCTAAAGGAATCTTTGAAGTGTGAGTAATTTTACTTTATTTTATTTGTATTATAAAGTGTTTAATTTATCGGTGTACACTCACATTACAGTTGACAAAAAATGTTGCTAAACATTGAATTTATAGTTTGTTTATCTTTGTGAAATAGGAATTTGTAAAGTGTGAGTAATTTAACTTCATTTTAGTTTTATTATGAAGTAGTTAAATTCTTTTTACACTTGTGCTACAGTTAACGACAATAAAAAGGTAATAAAACATTGACCTTTCATTTTATAGGAATCTTCGAAGAGTGAGTAATTTAACTTTATTTTATTTATATTATGAAGTGGTTCATTTATCTGTGTACACTCGTATTACAGTTGACAACAATAAAATGTTACTAAAATATTGACTTGACAGTTTATCTTTATTCTAAAGGAATCTTTGAAGTGTGAGTAATTTTAATTTATTTTATTTGTATTATAAAGTGTTTAATTTATCGGTGTACACTCACATTACAGTTGACAAAAAAATGTTGCTAAACATTGAATTTATAGTTTGTTTATCTTTGTGAAATAGGAATTTGTAAAGTGTGAGTAATTTAACTTCATTTTAGTTTTATTATGAAGTAGTTAAATTCTTTTTACACTTGTGTTACAGTTAACGACAATAAAATGTTAATAAAACATTGACCCTTCATTTTATAGGAATCTTCAAAATGTTAGTAATTTAACTTTGTTTTATTTATATTATGAAGTGGTTCATTTATCTGTGTACACTCGTATTACAGTTGACAACAATACCGTATCACTAAAGCATTGACTCTACAGTTTGTTTATCTTTTTTTTACAGGAGTCTTCATATTGTGAGTAATTTTACTTTATTGTAGTTTTATTATAACGGGGTAAATTAATTTTTTTACACTTTAGATTTTTTACAAAAACATTGACAACACAGTTTATTTATCTTTGTTTTACAGTAACCGTCAAAGTGTGAGTAATTCAACTTCATTTAAGTTTTATTATGAAGTGTTTCATTTCTGTTTTTACTTTACAGTTTTTTTTGTTTTTTTTTAACAGGAGTCTTCATATTGTGAGTAATTTAACTTTATTGTAGTTTTATTATAACGGGGTAAATTAATTTTTTTACACTTTACATTTTTTACAAAAACATTGACAACACAGTTTATTTATCTTTGTTTTACAGTAACCGTCAAAGTGTGAGTAATTCAACTTCATTTAAGTTTTATTATGAAGTGTTTCATTTGTGTTTTTGCCCTTGTATTACGATTAACGTTAAAATGTTACTGAAACATTGACTTTTTTTTATAGGACTTCCAAGTGTGAGTAATTTCACTTTGTTTTAGTTGCATTGTAACTTTTTTCTACTGCTCAGCTAGTGTTACTGTCACCGACATTAAAATGTTACTCAAAACATTGTAGAGTTGATGTATTCTTGTCTTGTAGGCAACTTAAGAAGGTGAGTAGTTTACTCTTTTTCAGTTTTATTATACGACTCTGCTGCACGCTCGTTATTAAACATTATCTGTACGGTGAAGGATTATCTCTTATGCATTGACATCTGACGTACTAGAAAGTCAACCGTTGGTCGCACGGAAAACATGGCTATTATTGGCCGACACACGCAAACAATGTCCACAAGACAAATGGAGTAGGTTCTGGCGCTGATGGGTGGGGGGGGGGTGGGGGTTGGGCGGTGTACACAAAAAGAAGGGAATTACTTAGCAGAAACAAATACCTACCATGAAAGTATTCCCAATTCAAAGACTGCTTGTGTCAGAACAGAAAGACAACAGGTAGGGACTAAGTAAGGGTTATTGAAGAGGAGTTTGGAGGAAGAAGAGGGAGGAGGAGGAGGAAGAGGGCACAGAAAAGAGCGTCAGGGCTAAAATTTGTGAGCATCACATTGTTATTCAAGGGTGCCAATTAGGACATACATTGAGACAGTAAAGACGAGAGGGGGCTTGGAGAAAAAATGGATTTCCGCCACGGAAGTTGACGCTAACTCTCAAAAAGTACTTTTAAATACATCGGAAATCCACTTTCTGCCAAGCCAGTCCAATGAAGAAATAGTGCCGAGAGGGCAGGAAAAGCCATCCGTTAGCACATCGATATGAACATAAAAAAGGTTTTTTTGAGAGCAAATGATCAAAAAGAAGAAGCTCATTGGCTTCTGTTGGCTGCTACGGCAGTTTTTATACCTGCACGGTTTGCACCATAAACTCAGCTGGTCAAGCCCGAACAAGGCACGACACTTCTTTGGGGTATTTGCATCTGTTAGCCAAAGAGGTAGACACAAACACAGGACACAGAAAAGAAAAAACAAAACAAAAATGGGACACGTCATTGCACAGACAAAAAAACAAAACATGGAGCCTGGGTTGAGGTTTAGGCTGGCAAACGCTGGGACGTCCTCCATATTGACCCCCACATCCCCGCCTCAAGCCTACACCTGCCAGTCACTCACGGAGCATCCTGGAAATTAAATTCTCCCCGCATTCATTCAGCGTTCATGCACCCGATAAAAAAAAGACGTCCAGACGGACCGGCAGGGCGTGGCTGGAGGGAGCGGAGCGGTCGTCAAAGCCCGGCGGGAGCCACAGGAGGAAAGGAAACACAAACAAAACAAAAAAAAAAGGGAAGCGAGCAGAGTAGGAGGAAGTCCCAGCATGGCGTTACCCAGCCTTGGACCTGCCCCCCCGGGGGCTCGGCGCAAGCACAGCCCATACACACCTGCACGGGCCACACCAGTTATTCTGTTGGTCGAGCCCAAAGCGCGCTCGACACTTCTTAGGGGCGCTCAGGTCTGATGCCACCACAGCCAGCACAGAAGAGGAGGAAGAAGAAGAAGAAGAAAGTAGCACCAAAAGCAAATAAAAGCAAAAACAAGAGAGAAATAAAGAGAATCAGTGAGTCTATGGAGATGGATAGCGGACATAAAAAAAAAAAAAGGCTGGATCCACACTACAAGTCTATTTTGGGGGAATACGCGTTAAGTAGCATTAAAAAAAGTACCGTATTTTCCGCACTATAAGGTGCACCTAAAAACCTCCAATTTTCTCAAAAGCTAACAGTGCGCCTTATATTCCGGTGCGCCTTATATATGGACCAATGTTAAGCCACAACTGGTCTCGCAACTACGGGATGCATAACGTAACCCAAGCCTCTATTCTATGCGGTGCGCCTCATACAGTGGGGCAAAAAAGTATTTAGTCAGCCACCGATTGTGCAAGTTCTCCCACTTAAAATGATGACAGAGGTCTGTAATTTTCGTCATAGGTACACTTCAACTGTGAGAGACAGAATGTGGAAAAAATATCCAAAATTCACATTGTAGGAATTTTGAAGAATTTTTTGTAAATCATGGTGGAAAATAAGTATTTGGTCAACCACTCAAAGATCTCACTGATGGAAGGAGGTTTTGGTTCAAAATCTCACGATACATGGCCCCATTCATTCTTTCCTTAACACGGATCAATCGTCCTGTCCCCTTAGCAGAAAAACAGCCCCAAAGCATGATGTTTCCACCCCCATGCTTCACAGTAGGTATGGTGTTCTTGGGATGCAACTCAGTATTTTTCTTCCTCCAAACACGACGAGTTGAGTTTATACCAAAAAGTTCTATTTTGGTTTCATCTGACCACATGACATTCTCCCAATCCTCTGCTGTATCATCCATGTATCCATTTTGGTATAAACTCAACTCGTCGTGTTTGGAGGAAGAAGAATACTGAGTTGCATCCCAAGAACACCATACCTACTGTGAAGCATGGGGGTGGAAACATCATGCTTTGGGGCTGTTTTTCTGCTAAGGGGACAGGACGATTGATCCGTGTTAAGGAAAGAATGAATGGGGCCATGTATCGTGAGATTGTGAGCCAAAACCTCCTTCCATCAGTGAGATCTTATAATGGTTGACCAAATACTTATTTTCCACCATAATTTACGAATAAATTCTTTAAAATTCCTACAATGTGAATACCTGGATTTCTTTTTCACACTCTGTCTCTCACAGTTGAAGTGTACCTATGATGAAAATTACAGACCTCTGTCATCATTTTAAGTGGAAGAACTTGCACAATCGGTGGCTGACTAAGTACTTTTTTGGCCCACTGTATATGAACAAAGTTTTAAAATAGGCCATTCATTGAAGGTGCACCTTATAATCCGGTGCGCCTTATAGTGCGCAAAATACGGTATGACAAAGGAAGTGGATATATTAGATACAAACAGAAGTAAACTCCCATGGTGAATAGAAACATCCATGGTAAATCTGAACTACGGCAAAAAACTAAGCAAGATTCAAGCAAAACTACTTTATTTTGACGGACCATTTTTTTTTCCTATTAAGCCAATTGGCTTGTCATGTGTCCTAGAACAGTGGTTCTCAAATGGGGGTACGCGTACCCCTGGGGGTACTTGAAGGTATGCCAAGGGGTACGTGAGATTTTTTAAAAAATATTCTAAAAATAGAAACAATTCAAAAATCCTTTATAAATATATTTATTGAATAATACTTCAACAAAATATGAATGTAAGTTCATAAACTGTGAAAAGAAATGCATGAATGCATTATTCAGTGTCGACAGCTAGATTTTTTGTGGACTTTTTTTTGGATTGATTGATACTTTTATTAGTAGATTGCACAGTTCAGTACATATTCCGTACAATTGACCACTAAACGGCAACACCCGAATAAGTTTTTCAACTTGTTTAAGTCGGGGTCCACGTTAATCAATTCATGTTCCATAAATATTGTTTATGTTTAAACTATTATTTTTTTTTGTGAAGAAATGTTTCGAATGAATCCAGATGGATCTCTATTACAATCCCCAAAGAGGGCACTTTAAGTTGATGATTACTTCTATGTGTAGAAATATTTATTTATAATTTAATCACTTGTTTATTTTTCAACAAGTTTTTAGTTATTTTTATGTCTTTTTTTCCCAAATCGTTCAAGAAAGACCACCACAAATGAGCAATATTTTACACTGTTATACAATTTAATAAATCAGAAACTGATGACATAGTGCTGTATTTTACTTCTTTATCTCTTTTTTTCCCACCAAAAATGCTTTGCTCGGATTAGGGGGTACTCGAATTAAAAAAATGTTCACTGAAAAAAGGTTGAGAACCAGTGTTCTAGAATATTGGATATATTCATCTGCCGACAGCAGAAGACAAGACTGTTGAAACAAGTCATTCTTTGTTTACTTTATTTTGACTTCATATTGGTTTTTCAGCCAAAATAAATATATAATTGAAGTCAAAGTAAGGTATTAATTGACTCGCTTTTCAGTATTCTGCAGTGTGGCTGTCGTCCACATAGTTAGGATTTACCACGGGTGTTTTCTTGTATTCACTGTAGATGGTTTTGTTTTCGACCTTGCCTCGATTTTGGCCATTTAATCTTTCTTACAGTTTTGTTGTCATCTGTACGGTCCTGTTGTGGTTAGGATTTACCATGGCTGTTTTCTACTATTCAATGTGAAGTGAAGTGAATTATATTTATATAGCGCTTTTCTCTAGTGACTCGAAGCGCTTTACATAGTGAAAACCCAATATGTAAGTTACATTTAAACCAGTGTGGGTGGCACTGGGAGCAGGTGGGTACAGTGTCTTCCCCATGGACACAACGGCAGTGACTAGGAAGGCGGAAGCGGGGATCGAACCTGGAACCCTCAAGTTGCCGGGACGGGCCACTCTACCAACCAAGCTATACCGCCCCAATGCGGGTGTCTTTGTTGTGTACACATTGTCGTTAACTATTTAAAGTTTCTTACATTTGTGTTTGCTGGGTGGTTGTCATCCACATGGCCGTTTTTTTTTTTATTCACAGTGGGTGTTTTTTGCTTTCAGTAGATCTGGATTTCAGTTGTATTTTCTTTCTTATATTTTAGCTTTTTAGTGTGGTTGTTTGCATAGGGCTGCTGTAATTACAATTTGCTACGGGTGTATTTTTCTATCAATGCTTCGTAGGGGAGTGCTCAGAGAGTATGGGGTATCGGACTGTCTTATTGTGGCGGTCCGTTCCCTGTACGATCAGTGCCAGAGCTTGGTCCGCATTGCCGGCAGTAAGTCGAACACATTTCCAGTGAGAGTTGGACTCCGCCAAGGCTGTCCTTTGTCACCGATTCTGTTCATAACTTTTATGGACAGAATTTCTAGGCGCAGTCAAGGCGTTGAGGGGTTCCGGTTTGGTAACCGCAGGATTAGGTCTCTGCTTTTTGCAGATGATGTGGTCCTGATGGCTTCATCTGACCGGGATCTTCAGCTCTCGCTGGATCGGTTCGCAGCCGAGTGTGAAGCGACCGGAATGAGAATCAGCACCTCCAAGTCCGAGTCCATGGTTCTCGCCCGGAAAAGGGTGGAGTGCCATCTCCGGGTTGGGGAGGAGACCCTGCCCCAAGTGGAGGAGTTCAAGTACCTAGGAGTCTTGTTCACGAGTGAGGGAAGAGTGGATCGTGAGATCAACAGGCGGATCGGTGCGGCGTCTTCAGTAATGCGGACGTTGTACCGGTCCGTTGTGGTGAAGAAGGAGCTGAGCCGGAAGGCAAAGCTCTCAATTTACCGGTCGATCTACGTTCCCATCCTCACCTATGGTCATGAGCTTTGGGTCATGACCGAAAGGATAAGATCACGGGTACAAGCGGCCGAAATGAGTTTCCTCCGCCGTGTGGCGGGTCTCTCCCTTAGAGATAGGGTGAGAAGCTCTGCCATCCGGGAGGAACTCAAAGTAAAGCCGCTGCTCCTTCACATCGAGAGGAGCCAGATGAGGTGGTTCGGGCATCTGGTCAGGATGCCACCCGAACGCCTCCCTAGGGAGGTGTTTAGGGCACGTCCAACCGGTAGGAGGCCACGGGGAAGACCCAGGACACGTTGGGAAGACTATGTCTCCCGGCTGGCCTGGGAACGCCTCGGAATCCCCCGGGAAGAGCTAGACGAAGTGGCTGGGGAGAGGGAAGTCTGGGTTTCCCTGCTTAGGCTGTTGCCCCCGCGACCCGACCTCGGATAAGCGGAAGATGATGGATGGATGGATGGATGGATGGATGCTTCGTAGACTTTGATTTCAGTTATTTAACCTAGCTTAGTTCTATTTTTTTTGTGTGGCGTAGTAATGCGGAAGTTGTCCGTGTAAACCAGAAATTAAATGAAAAATGAAAATTTTCATTGTTTAACCGTCACTGTTCACTTAATGCGGTCGATTTCCGATCTTAAGACCGCTGATGGTAATGGCTAGACACAGCAACGGTATCGGATACGTGGAACTCTAAAACGCAGGTTAAAAAAGGTCGAAATATGGCAGTGTAAATCCAGCCTTACAGCAGACGGGATCACTTTCAGGCATTAGTACAACCAGATTCCATGCACAAGAACAACTCGGCATATAAAAAGCAATCACATTCCAGTAGTGCGATCTAAGCTCGCAACAGTCCTTTAAGCTAAACTACGATTAGAAGAAGGGAGGAAAATGCAGGCCAGATTAATCTTGTTGATAACTCCCAGACAGTTTCAGCTCAAAGTTGGTTGCATTAGTGCAGGAAAAATTGTCTAATCTGAGCGGATTGGAGTTGGCAAAACAAAGTTATGCTAGTCTATAAGCAGAAGCAGCAAAGGAAGCGATTCATCCATTAAGGAGGTTTACCCTGGCATCAAACCCTTCAGGTCCCCAACTTTTACATTCGTAGCATACTTAAGAGTGGTAAAATGCATGAAAATGACCTCATTCTATATAAACATGAACATTTTTTTTTTTTAGCATTTTAGATAAAAGAAGCAGCAGGGAAATATAAAACCTGAAGACATTCATGGATAGAGAGTAGGGGTGTAACGGTACGTACCGTGTTTTTTTTTTCTTCCATTTTGGGTACAGTAAAGGAAGAAGATGCTAAATGTTAAAACTGCTTAGCTTTCGTGTAAGCAGCTTTAATGAGTGTTACGATGGGGTATAAAAAAAACAACTAAGAGATAAATCTCCGATGAATTTCCAAATGGGAAATATTAACGAGAACTAGCGTCCTCTGCAGTCGACATTTGTGTTTGGTCCATTCCTCAAATTTTGTTTTTGCAGTTCCTTATTGGCTAAAGTGCAGCATTAGTAGTAGTAACAATGGCAACACACTGCTTAGATCACATTTTACATATTTCACAAGAAGGCCAAATATTCCCAAACAGGATATTTCAATGACAGGAGAGCGCTTTCAAGTTCTGGCTTCTCCTTGGCACTATGGCAAGCCAAAAGCTGGGCTGCAATGTGTTTTGTTTTTGTGAAGTAGATGCCTTACTATACAGCCTAGGCCAGGGGTGTCCAAACTTTTTCCACAGAGGGCCGCACACGGAAAAATGTAAGCATGCGGGGACCATTTTGATATTTTTCATTTTCAAACCATAACAAAATATATGGATTTTTTTTTTTAATCCTTAGGGCTCATGGGGAGCACAGAGTGTCTCAGTCACTAAAATGTTAAAAATAAGTCAAATTATTATTATTATTTTTTATTTAATGTTTACAGTAAATCTCTATATCAACTTGAGGTTGATATAAAGTAAAACAAATAAGGTTTTATGCATTTTCTGTCAAAGACAACTTTGTTTTTTTATAGTAAAACTGAAATATGCAGTATTTAGTAGATAGACAAATAGTACTTTATTGATTCCTTCAGGAGAGTTCTTTTATTTAGCAATCAAAGCCCTCAAAGATCAATAATGCAGGTCACCATTGATTTTAATTATTTAATATTTCGGGGTAATCACAGTGAAAAATTTAATACAATTCTACTAAATATATTTGAGATCCGAAAGGTTCCCCAATCATAAAGTGATAGATTTTTATTAGTTTTTTAAATTTTGCTTTTAACACTTTAATTTGAAAATCAACTTCGGATATATCTGTCGATTTTAAGTTTGAACTGTTATTTTGTTTGTTTTATGCTCTTTTCTCAAAACGTTGATGTTTTTATATGGCAACCTCACAACACATGCAATATTTTTTTCCACATAAAACATTTTAAAGTGATAATTTTTAAGTAATAATTCATTATACCATATATTTTTTTGTCCTTTTTTTTTTTTTGGAGCAATGCAAAAAAAAAAGAAAATAAAGACAAAAGGAACAAAAAAACTGCCTGCATGGCAGGTTTGTGTCAACAATGATACTTTTTCTCATTAGATTTCACCTCATTCCACTTTTTTTAAATGTTTTTTTTTTTTTTTTGCAATACTATCAATTTTGCAATTTTGCAGAATGTGGGGCCGCATTTTGGACACCCCTGGCCTCGGCAGTCACACTTCCTGTCCTTCATGTAATTTGTACCATAACCTACATGTACGTAGCGTTACACCCCTACAGGACAGCTAGGGAGCTCAATTAAAAAAGGAAGGAAAACAAGTTAGTATAAATTTTAATAGGTCAAAAATGGCATTAGCACCTGTAATCGGAGGGAGTGAAAGGCAAGGGTTTGGAAAATATTCTCTGTGTTCTGCAACAAAAAAAGAAACAGATAGAGAGGCCTTCAAGAGGAGATCACCGTCACCAAAAAAACGAGCGGCAAAACACATGGAGAACCTGCTCACAACAACGATCAGGAGGATGTAAGATGGATCATAGCGGTGGAGATGGAGCGGAATTAGCAAACCTCCTTAATTGTATTGCCTTGATCGGGTTAAAAGCATGCATGAATGCAAGCGAGGGGGCAGCACGGTTAGTATCCACACGCACACGCACGCACACACATGCACACACAATTCGCAGGCTGCAGGCATCGTAAAAACACACACAATAGTGGCAAAGTTAATATCTCACAATGTTTCTCCAAAACACACATACCACAATGCTAAGGGGCAAACGGGAGGGGGGGGGTGGTATCAGGAGGGGGAGTCTTTGGGGGGGGGGGGGGGGGGGCGTCATGCATATTCAGCTGTTATTAGCAAGGGAAGACTACAAAAAAGAGGGGAGAGGGATGGAAGGGGGGTGGGGGGGTTGTGTTACTGTACAGCCAACTCTACCATTTAAATATTGCATTGCATGACTATGATGAAAAAAAAAAAATAAGTCAAGCAAACACACACACACACATACACAAATATTAAAAAATACACACACACACACACAACAAAACTAGCTTGACTTTTATCTTGCAAGATGTCACATGTGGCTGACACATGATGGGGCCGGTCTAATATCGGAGATAATTGCAGCTTGGCTTACCGTTGCTCTCCGCTTGCTGCTTTTCCCTTTTTCTCTTCTTCCTTTTCCCCTGTTGGTTAGCCGCCAAAAAAATAGAAAGAGGGAAAAAAAAGGAGATAGACACAGACAGGAACCTTAGTTATTATATTGCAGAATGCCCAAAAACATGAAACACTCGTCTAGAACTCGTCTTTGTGTTTTTATTTATTTATTTGTTGTCTCTTTCTCGAGCTTTTTTTTCTTTTCTTCCTTCCTCTCTCTTTCGAGCTGCCCTGCGGTTTGTACGAGACACTGTGGGCCAGATGAGGATTGTGTTTTCTTCTCGCGCTATAGTCTTTTGTCTTAGTTTTCCTCACTTCATCTTAACGGGCTCGTAAAAAAAGCAGTAACAAACAGGTCAGTTGGTATCAATACCAACGACTTGTCTGTTTCCGATTTTTTTTAACGATGATTTCCAGCGTGTCGGAAAGTGATCTTGCACTGAATTTGTCACTTTTATCACGAAAAAGAGTACGAAAAGCCAGCTAAACTCGGGCTCGGCTCGTATTCGTGTATTTTAGCATTAGCATCAATTTGCTTCGACTCCAACAGAAGTGGCTAAAGCGGTTATCGTACCATTTTAAAATTATTGTATTTATTGTTATACCGCGTTCGAGAGTCTTGAGCGCGGGAAAACGTTGTTTGCCGATGACAAAACAAACATATTTTACGCTTACAACATGATTTCGTAGTAAACTACCATATTTTTCGGAGTATAAGTCGCTCTGGAGTATAAGTCGCACCTGCCGAAAATGCATAATAAAGAAGAAAAAAAAACATATGTAAGTCACACTGGAGTATAAGTCGCATTTTTTGGGGAAATTTATTTGAAAAACCCAACACCAAGAATAGACATTTGAAAGGCAATTTAAAATAAATAAAGAATAGTGAACAACAGGCTGAATAAGTGTACGTTATATGACGCATAAATAACCAACTGAGAAGGTGCCTGCTATGTTAACGTAACATATTATGGTAAGAGTCATTCAAATAACTATAACATATAGAACATGCTATACTTTACCAAACAATCTGTCACTCCTAATCGCTAAATCCGATGAAATTTTATACGTTTAGTCTCTTACGTGAGTGAGCTAAATAATATTATTTGATATTTTACGGTAATGTGTTAATAATTTCACACATAAGTCGCAGCCCTAGCCAAACTATGAAAAAAACTGCGACTTATATGCCGAAAAATACGGTATGTACAAATATCGGCCGATTTTACACCGACAAAAAGTTATTTTGAGCCAATTTGATCAACACTGCGATAATATGGTTATTGTACTGTTTAGTGTTTTTAGAGAGGGTTAAACAGTTGTTCGATAATTGCACAACAAACGTGTACTACATCGTTTATTTCGGAACATGGCTAATGAAACGAGATATTGTTGCACCTACAAAAAGATACAACGGTCAAATTATTAGTGTACTTTCAGAAAAAATTATTAAAACAATTAAAACGGTTACTTAACCGTTTTAAAATGATCATATTCAACGTTTTAAGAGTTGTTCAAAATGTATTTACAACAAAGGCAAGAAGTCAGTGTCTACATTGTTGGGTTTTTTCGCTTACAAAGAGAAATAATGGTCAAAGTAGTCGGATATTTAGATGCAATGTTTATTTATCACCATCAATTAAATGTAATGATCAAATTTAGTGTTACACTGGGTTTTAAGAAAAGAGCCAACAAACGTTAGTAGAATTTGTCAACATGTACTGTGCTACGTTGTTTATATCACTTGCTTTTAAGCAAATTTAAAATGTTAGCTTTGGCCGATTAACTTGCGCTGTTGGAATTTATTCCCCGTTTTTCGAAAATAACCATAGGGAGGGAAGAAGCAGACAGCGTTACGACTTGTAAACTTAAAAACTTACATAGTTGTCCCGGGCCGACCAGCCGGGGTACAGCTGCATGTGGAGCTGTCGTTCTTTCCTGGCCAGCTCGTAGTACTTGGCCTGCTCCTCCCTCGATAGCGCGTGCCACTGAAAGGACGACAAACACGGTCGGTTGATCAGGAAAAGCAGGACGGGACCGGGATCTGAAACCGAGGAACTCACCCTTCGGCCCAGGATCTGGTTGATGGCGGCGCTTTCCTTCAGCGTGCACTCTGCCACCACCTTGGCCCGCATCTCCTTCATGTACAGCATGAAGGCATTCAGGGGCTTCTTTATGTGAACCTGCTTCTTCTTCTCCTCCTCTTTTTTAGCGTCTGACTGTTTCCTGCGTGGGGAAACAGTCACAGGTCGGTTAAGTTGGGGGAAATAAAATGTTTTCGGTGGCCGGAGGTTAGACGACTTACGAGCTGTTGAGGGAGCTGATGTCGCTGTGGGAGGATTCCTGCTTGACGTTGGGCGTGACGATGGCTGGGTGCGGGATGCCCGTGGTGTGCAAACCGTGGTGGGGGGGCACCATATGTGGGGGGAACCTAGAGGACAGAAGACTGTGTAAATCGTCAGAATGGACGCGGGTGAAATGGGGCGAGAGCAAAAAGAAAACACAAGTCGGGCTCGATTCCATTGCGTTGTTTTGCGTGACACGCCAACGTGAATGGAATTGGCCCGAAACACTTAAATGCAAACATTTATTCATTCAAAATTGAGAAACTCATATTGTGTGGAAATACTTTTTCTTCGTAAATGTAGCGATTTCTTTTGGTTTTCCCCAAGTACACTGTCACATGCAATAGAATGTGTTCACATAACGTCTCAAAATAGATTGAACTAACGTCTATTTGACCCAACAAATTAATTATCTTTACGATGAACTGGAACAAAAATGTCGTAATTCATACTTTATGACTAGTTACTTCTTGTTATTATCATCTTCCATCCTTAATCACCATTAGTTTGCGTGACACGCCAACGTGAATGGAATTGGCCCGAAACACTTAGATGCAAACATTTATTCATTCAAACTTGAGAAACTTCTTTTGTGTGGAAATAATTTTTCTTCTTAAATTGAGGGATTTATTTTGATTTTCCCCCATTATACTGTCATATGCAATAAGTGAAGTGAAGTGAATTATATTTATATAGCACTTTTCTCAAGTGACTCAAAGCGCTTTACATAGTGACACCCAATATCTAAGTTACATTTAAACCAGTGTGGGTGGCACTGGGAGCAGGTGGGTAAAATGTCTTGCCCAAGGACACAACGGCAGTAACTAGGATGGCACAAGCGGGAATCGAACCTGCAACCCTCAAGTTGCTGGCACGGTCACTCTACCAACCGAGCTATGCCGCCCCAATATAATGTGTTCACATAACGGCTCAAAATACATTTAACTAACTTCTATCTGGCCCAACAAACTGATTATCTTTATGATGAACTGGAACAAAAATGTCGTAATTCATACTTTATGACTAATAGAGTTCTCGTTATTATCATCCTCCCTCCTTAATCACCATTAGTTTGCGTGACACGCTAACGTAAATGGAATTGGCCCGAAACACTTAGATGCAAACATTTATTCATTCAAACTTGAGAAACTTCTTTTGTGTGGAAATAATTTTTCTTCCTAAATTTAGCG
This sequence comes from Nerophis ophidion, assembly GCF_033978795.1. Taxonomy (NCBI): domain Eukaryota; kingdom Metazoa; phylum Chordata; class Actinopteri; order Syngnathiformes; family Syngnathidae; genus Nerophis; species Nerophis ophidion. The sequence continues at coordinate 73,784,389 of NC_084618.1, forward strand.
ATTTGTTTTGGTTATCCCCAATTATACTGTCAATGCAAGAGAATGTGTTCACATAACGGCTCAAAATACATTGAACTAACGTCAATTTGACCCAACTAACTTGATTATCTTTACGACGAACCGGAACAAAAAATTCGTAATTCATACTTTATGACTAATAGAGTTCTTGTTATTATCATCTTCCCTCCTTAATCACCATTTGTTTGCGTGACACACCAATTTCAATGGAATTGGCCCAAAACACACAAATGCAAACATTTATTCATTCAAACTTGAGGAACTTATATTGTGTTGAAATACATTTTCTTCTTAAATTTAGCGATTTGTTTTGGTTATCCCCAATTATACTGTCAATGCAAGAGATTGTGTTCACATGACGGCTCAAAATACATTGAACTAACATCTATTTGACCCAATTAAGTGATTAATTTTACGATGGACTGGAACAAAAATTTCGTAATTCACACTTTATGACTAATGAGTTCCCGTTAATATCATCTTCCCTCCTTAATCACCATTAGTTTGCGTGACACGCCAATGTGAATGGAATTGGCCAAAAACATTCAACTGCAAACATTTATTCATTCAAATTGAGTTTTTTGATTGATTGATTGATTGATTGATACTTTTATTAGTAGATTGCACAGTACAGTACATATTCCGTACAATTGACCACTAAATGGTAACACCCGAATACGTTTTTCAACTTGTTTAAGTCGGGGTCCACGTTAATCAATTCATGGTAACTTATATTGTGTGGAAATACTTTTTCTTTTTAAATTTAGCGATTTGTTTTGGTTTCCCCCAATTATTCTGTCATATGCAATAAAATGTGCTCACATTACGGCTCAAAATACATTGAACTAACATCCACGTTAACCATGAATTGATTAACGTGGACCCCGACAAGGGTGTTACCATTTAGTGGTCAATTGTACGGAATATGTACTGAACTGTGCAATCTACTAATAAATGTTTCAATAAATCAATCAATCTATTTGGCCCAACAAATGAATTATCTTTACGATGAACTGGAACAAAAATTTCGTAATTCATACTTTATGACGAATGAGTTCTTGTTGCCATCCTCAGATTTTAAAACGTCATCCGCAGAAATGAGAAGTGCACAACTTGGCTGAAACCAGCAGAGGCGCCGTTGAGTCAACCCGTGGAAGAACAAACCTCAACTACACAAAGTCGAGCTCTTCGGAGACAGGAATATTCCGGCATTGAAACATTCCGAAAAACGTACTCCCGTTACGAAAAAATATATATTTTTAATGACACGATTTGAGTGGGCACTGTTTATACGGAACCATGTGACCACATATCCAAGAGAGAAGGAAAAAAGGAATATTTCTTTCTTTTTCCTCCTCCCTTTTTTTTTTTTTTTGTGCACAGCTCATTATCTCGCCATGTCTGGCTGCATGGCTCCGAGCCAGAATATAATGATGAGGATAAACTCGCCAGGAACAACTAGTTTCTGTCGGAGGCCATCTCAGGGGACTGTGAGGGCAGCCCCCCCATCCCCACCCCAAACACACACACACCCTTCAAACTCTTTTTTCCCCCCTCCTGCCTTCATCCCTGACACGTCGGTGTTTGTGCCATGTCATCTGCTGACGGGGAGCTCGGTGGCGGCGGTAGCAACGGCGGAGCGTCGCCCATCATTAGGGACTGCCGTGTTCTCCTTTCCTCCCTCTCGCCTCTTCTCCGTGCACTTGTTAAAATTTCCTCTGTTCTGAATTTTTCTTTTCTTTTCCTGTCCCTTTTCGCCACCTCCACACTGCTCTGATTCCTCCCTCCTACCGCCATTCATCCATCCCTCCATCCTTCCATCCTGCCGCCGCCTGGCCCAGGTTATGGTTTAAACATGATGGCCGGTCCCTTTGAAGAGCGGGGGCATCATCATCATCATCATCATCATCCGACCAATTTAACAGGGAACGAAAGGGCCCCCGTCACCGTCCGCCCACCAGACCCCGGGGCCCCCATGTCTCAATTGGGAAAGGTGAGCACGGCTGGTCGAGGTACACGAGGTGGGGGCGGGATCGTCGGTACATTTAATTGCCGACGTGAAGCCTGTTTAATGTGTAATGATGCGCCCGGTTCTCCCGAGGAGGAGCAGGATTTGGGAAGTGGGGGGGGGGCAACGTATCAAAGGGCCGCCCACCTGTCACATGCACGTAACCACAATACAGAAGCCATCATTAGCCAAAATCTCTCTTGCTTCTCCGCCTTATTTCACTCAACACGATGCATTTTTAACCGCCGCAAGGTCCAAGGTGCTCCATCTACCACGTTGCCTTCCTGTATCCTAACTCAGGGTCAGGAGTGCTTCAGGAGCCGTCTTCAAGTCAACGTGAGACATTAATAATTAACTATGTTTCTTTTTTTTTTATATATATATATATATATATATATACGAGGACCAGCGCCTCGTGTTAAAGCCTACTCTGGAGACCTCTCCGGGCCCCCCCTCCCCTTCAATTCAGTTAGACTAATTAAATTAGGGGTTTCATCACAGCGCATTAGCTCCTCGCCACGACCACAGCCGGCAGATTCAATTAGCGACAACTGGAAATAGTATGAAGACAATGCGGGGGCGGCCGCTAAGAGAGCGAATTAGCAGTCGCTTAAAACCCAGTTGGGATGGACGGCGCTGCCAGATGTCCGCACCTTTGCTCCGGAGGCCTTTTCCATAAAAGATCTGGTTGAACGAGCTATAAGAGGACCGTTTAACGACTTCGACGCAGCTGGGCTGGATGGAAAAGTCAGTTTTCTCCCACCCTGCACGGGCAGCATCCATCAAAGTCACTGGGGTTTCAATAAGAATACCAATTGAAATCAGACTCGCGCTCGAATATGTTCGCCATACAAGCCCCGCAAGTCTGTAGACCAGTGGTTCTCAACCTCTTTTCAGTGATGTACCCCCTGGAACATTTTTTTAATTCAAGTACCCCCTAATCAGAGCAAAGCATTTTTGGTTGAAAAAAAGAGATAAAAAAGTCAAATACAGCACTAATGTCATCAGTTTCTGATTTATGAATTTGTATAACAGTGCAAAAATATTGCTCATTTGTAGTGGTCTTTCTTGAACTATTTGTAAAAAAAAGATATAAAAATAACTAAAAGTTGTTGAAAAATAAATAAGTGATTCAATTGTAAACAAAGATTTCTACACATAGAACAGTGGTTCTTAACCTTGTTGGAGGTACCGAACCCCACCAGTTTCGTATGCGCATTCACCGAACCCTTCTTTAGTGAAAAATCAAGTGTTTGTTTTTTTCAAATACAAGACCAAGTTGTATGTTTTTGGTAACACTTTAGTATGGGGAACATATTCTAAGTAGCAAAGACTTAATTTAGAGTTATTTGGACACTAGGGGAACATATTTTAAGTAATAAAGACTTTTGACAAGAACAAGAAAGTTTGATCACATCACCTGCACTGGCTTCCTGTGCACTTAAGATGTGACTTTAAGGTTTTACTACTTACGTATAAAATACTACACGGTCTAGCTCCATCCTATCTTGCCGATTGTATTGTACCATATGTCCCGGCAAGAAATCTGCGTTCAAAGGACTCCGGCTTATTAGTGATTCCCAAAGCCCAAAAAAAGTCTGCGGGCTATAGAGCGTTTTCCGTTCGGGCTCCAGTACTCTGGAATGCCCTCCCGGTAACAGTTCGAGATGCTACCTCAGTAGAAGCATTTAAGTCTCACCTTAAAACTCATTTGTATACTCTAGCCTTTAAATAGACTCCCTTTTTAGACCAGTTGATCTGCCGTTTCTTTTCTTTTTCTTCTATGTCCCACTCTCCCTTGTGGAGGGGGTCCGGTCCGATCCGGTGGCCATGTACTGCTTGCCTGTGTATCGGCTGGGGACATCTCTGCGATGCTGATCCGCCTCCGCTTGGGATGGTTTCCTGCTGGCTCCGCTGTGAACGGGACTCTCGCTGCTGTGTTGGATCCGCTTTGGACTGGACTCTCGCGACTGTGTTGGATCCATTGTGGATTGAACTTTCACAGTATCATGTTAGACCCGCTCGACATCCATTGCTTTCCTCCTCTCCAAGGTTCTCATAGTCATTATTGTCACCGACGTCCCACTGGGTGTGAGTTTTCCTTGCCCTCATGTGGGCCTACCGAGGATGTCGTGGTGGTTCGTGCAGCCCTTTGAGACACTAGTGATTTAGGGCTATATAAGTAAACATTGATTGATTGATTGAATTTAGAGTTATTTGGTTAGGGTCAGGGTTAGAGGGTTAGGGTTATAATAAGGCATTTATTAGTACTTAATGACTAGTTAAGAGCCAATATGTGACTAATTTGCATGTTAAAAAGCAACTAATTAATGGTGAATATGTTATGAATAAATAAATGAATGGGTTGTACTTTTATAGCGCTTTTCTACCTTCAAGGTACTCAAAGCGCTTTGACACTACTTCCACATTCACACACTGATGGAGGGAGCTGCCATGCAAGGCGCTGACCAGCACCCATCAGGAGCAAGGGTGAAGTGTCTTGCTCAAGGACACAACAGACGTGACGAGGTTGGTACTAGTCGGGGATTGAACCAGGGACCATGGGGTTGCGCACGGCCACTCTCGCCATCCATTCCCTGTACTTAAGTGTTACCATGTTTTTTTTACTGGTGCACAAAATGAACCGTGCATGAATATCAACTTGTTCGAACAACAAAACCAAGACAGTGCATAAACTCACAACAAATTACACACCTGCAAATGAATCAGCTGTTGCCATATCCGTAATATGCCAACAGGGAGAAGTTTGTATTTACACGAGGTCGACTCACCGAACCCCTAGGGTTCGATCGAACCCTGGTTAAGAACCACTGACATAGAAGTAATCATCAACTTAAAGTGCCCTCTTTGGGGATTGTAATAGAGATCCATCTGGATTCATGAACTTAATTCTAAACATTTCTTCATAAAAAAATAAATCTTTAACACCAATATTTATGGAACATGTCCACAAAAAAATCTAGCTGTCAACACTGAATATTGCATTGTTGCATTTCTTTGCACAGTTTATGAATTTACATTCATAATTTCTTGAAGTATTATTCAATTATTATTTTTTTAATCTCACGTACCCTTCGGCATACCTTCAAGTACCCCCAGGAGTACGTGTACCCCCATTTGAGAACCACTGCTGTAGAGGAGGGAGGAGCCAACAACTTTGGGAAAATTTGCGATAAAAAAACTACTCACAAACATCAACGGCAAAAAAAAAAACTGCCTGTCAGTGCTGTAGTATGCATGCCAGGCCAGTAGTTGGCAATATAAATTCCTGTTTTGTCATTTTTAGCATGCAGCATATACTAAGGCTCATATTGAAGTTGACTTTGTATCAAAGCAAGTGGTTATTTGTGATGAGAACTAACGACTTTTTTGTAAAAAGAGACTAATTTCACAGTGGAGAAGAAGCCTACCTCCCGTTTAGCAGCGCTTGTTTCCCCTCTGTCTGCTCCTTTCTCTCATCACGTGAGCTGATGTTGCCAATGTTAATGTACTGTAAGTGCATTTACTTTATTAAATGTTTATTGTGTTAATGTGGTTGTTAAAGTTAAGGATTTTTGTGATTTCTGATTGTTTGTGAGGCCACCACAGGGACTTCTTTGTGTGTGTGCGTTTTGGCAGAGAAGAGCATACAGTACAGTTGAGCTTGTCGTTGTGGTTTTAGCTTATTAATAGATATTTTGTTAATTAATCAGTCCCTTGTTATGTTTGTTTGATATACATATAGTACAGTATAGCACTTTATATTGCGTTCAAAGTGTACAAACCTGAACTATAACAGGGACTTTTGTCAAGCTTGGAACCCATTATTCATATTTACATTGTTTCTTATGGAGAACTTTTCTTCACCGTACAAACATTTCAATTAACGAACCCTGTTAGAGAACCAATTGAGATTGTAAATTGAGGTTCCACTGTATATACCGTACGCTGGAGTGTTTCAACAAACATTTTCAACTTAGCTGGGTGTTAAAGTGACAATGTAATTCAGTGTAATATATGTTATCTTAATACATTTTTATACTATACCTAGGGCCTGTAAAAAAAAACAGCTGCTGACCACAAATAAGCCCCGTGGCCACACTTTGGACACCGATGCCTTCCAATAACCAATGTTTTTTTATCTCCCAATATGCAAACTTTACAAATCAGCTTTAATTCTAAACATATTTTTAGTGGTTGTCAGTGTTCTTATTTGTTTTCCAGACAATATAAAGTTTCTCAAGAGCACACACAGTTGTAAAAAAAAACAGACATTTATGTACACAACATGACTACACATATCAACAACACCCATATAGTGAGTGCACTAATGTCCACAACAGCACTGAAAGGGGAACAGCACTTTTCTTTTTTTTTTTTTTTTTTTTTTAGGAATTGTGCCTATTGCTCACAATCTCTATGTTAGACAGGAACACATACATCTTCCTTTTTTTAAATAATTTCTTAGTCGTAAAACACGGCAAGTACTAGATGGCTAACAATGCAGCTAATCGGAGTAATCTATTGCGTCCATAAAGCCCTCTAAAAAAAAACTATACTTCATATAGATGTTGCGACTTGAATATTTTCCAATTATTAGCAATATTTTTAATATAAGCACTAGCTTTTGCTGCTATATTGACATATTGAACCAGTGAGCTGCTGCATCGCTTCTGAGCTGGTAAAAGTTATTTCTAGATTATAAATCATATCTCTCAGAGAAGCTGGTCAACTTTGACATCCAACTTAGACCCGAAAATCGCAATAAAAGACACAAAGAAGCCCGTTTGCGGCACACTCCTGAGGATTATGATTAATTCTTTATTTAAACAGAAAAATATATAAACTGATTGATTGATTGAGACTTTTATTAGTAGATTGCACAGTACAGTACATATTCCGTACAATTGACCACTAAATGGTTTTTCAACTTGTTTAAGTCGGGGTCCACGTTAATCAATTCATGGTAACCATCTAATCCAGGGGTCTCAAACTCAATTTACCTGGGGGCCACTGGATGCAGAGTCTGGGTGAGGTTGGGCCGCAAGAAATTATTTCTTAAAAAAATATCTTTGCATACTCTTAGGCATCTCTAGTTGTATAAAACGTTTCAAATTGTATTCCTCATGCAATGGCAACTTTCTCAGTGCAAATAAGTAAATATATTAATATATTAGTATTTAGCCGACGCACGGAGAATAATGTTAATTCCGCAATGTGTGTCGTTCCGCTTTTCCTCCCTACAGCAACACGGCGGTCGGCGGATAACAGCCGGGAAAGTACCGGGATAGCGAGCGCAAAAAAGTGACGGCTCCCGGAGAGTTATTGGGCGTCATATAAAAATATATGTAGTGTTCATCGTGTGAGGCAATGTAAATTAAACAATACAAAAACAACATAACGATTTGAATTGGTCCAGGTTCTCGGGGACTGTTATTACTGACGGACAGGTGACGAGGTGTGACTGCAGCCAGGCACGTAAGAAAACCCTTGTCTCCATGGCAACTTATCTGTCGCTTTCACTCATTTGCTGCTTTTCCACTAACGCAGGGTAGGCAACCCAGAATGTTGAAAGGAGCCATTTTGGACCCAAATAACACAACACTGTCAAGTGCCATTCATATAAAACTTGCGGGCCGCACTAACATTAAACTTTCATATTAAGGTGGGGGCCGCAAAATAACATCGGCCCGTGGGCCGCGTATCTGAGACCCCTGATCTAATCAGTTGGCATCCCAGTAAGAACAGAAATTGTACAGTGAGTGATTGTTTGATTATGTTCATAGTTTGTACAGTATATATTGTTCAGCACATAGCAATACTGTTCCATGATGCTTAGTGTTTAAGGAAAGATGGATCTGTTTAGCACGCAGCTTCTAAAATTAGTAGCTCTTCCTCCTTATATTCAGGCTCAAAAATATAAGATTTTGTTGTTGTTGAAGAGAAAAGCAAACATTGGTGTTTTAAATGTTGCCGGAGGTTTTTTTTAGAGCGCTTTATAAGTGTTAACTGACTTTTGCTAGCGTTTATTTACGAGTTTAGTAAAAGAAAAACAAATATGTTCTTGTCTGACATAAGGATTGTGAATGACAGGCAACATTCCTGAAAAAGTGCAGTTTCCCTTTAAAGTCGTCACCAAGCTAAGTGTTTTTTTTGTTGTTGTTGTAAAGTGCTGCTGTGTATATTTATCTGTCTGGTGCAGCAAGGACACAGCACTGCTGCTTGACGTGCAGCGGGGGCTAAATGTTCTTCAGGGGCCTCATTAGAAAAAATAAATATAATTAATATTTGAGCACCCTCCCTCGCTGGAGGTTTGGCCTTTTGAATAAAGACAGGAAGGCGTCCTTAAGGGAGAACTTGGAGCACCAGTCAAAACTTAAATTGAGTGTGTGTGTGTGTGTGTGTGTGTGTGTGCGTGTGTTCAGTGCCAAGGGCTCAGCTCACCTTGACATGGATGCGTTGACAGTGAGCGCAGTTGGGTAGGGGTGTCTAAAACCCCCTGTTGTGATTGGATAAACAGGTTGACCTTGCCTGTGAAGAAGGGGGAAGAAGAAAGGTAAGGAAACAAGGTTGATGGAAGAGGAAGGTAAGAGCCCCCTCCGGTCCGTCTGCCCCCGCCGCCGCCTTTTATTCTCATTTGATCAGGACAAAAATCCAGGGGATTGCAGAGCGCACATCAAAGCCCGGAGAAACTCTCAACAATTTGAACGCCACAAATCTTGATAGCAACGGCTAATTAAATTTCATAACCCTTCGCAGAGCGGGCGCAGACCCCCGGTCCCCTCCCAGCCCCCAGAGCTGGAACTAGGTGTTTTGTTGTGATAATTAAAGACGAAGTGCGGTTCTCTTTAAATGGAGCCATCACGCTAATTGAGGTCTACACATCCAAAGACAAACAATAATGAATGTAAATTTATACCAAAATAAAGTGCGGCGAATCAAAGGGGCGCAGCGGCTGCGCTCGGGGGCCCTTTCTCGGTATTTAGATCGCGGTGAGAAAAACATTAAATTAACAGAGCTTAATTTGTAGCCTTTTGTCATATTAACAAGTGTTGACAAGAGTTACCCAGGGAGAGTCCCCGTGCGGGATTGTGGGTAAAACGCGGGCAATCACAATTCTTTACTCTAATTTGACCCTACAGAGACGTGCTCACTAGCATTATGCAGGAAGTCGGGATTCAGCGGTTGAAAAAGGAGCAAAATTAGGAATAAATAAATGGGTTGTACTTGTATAGCGCTTTTCTACCTTCAAGGTACTCAAAGCGCTTTGACACTACTTCCACATTCACCCATTCACACACACATTCACACACTGATGGAGGGAGCTGCCATGCAAGGCGCTAAGCAGCACCCATCAGGAGCAAGGGTGAAGTGTCTTGCTCAGGACACAACGGACGTGACGAGGTTGGTACTAGGTGGGAATTGAACCAGGGACCCTCGGGTTGCGCACGGCCACTATTCCACTGCGCCACGTCGTCCCAATAAAGGGTCATAAAGAGTCGTGCCTCGCTGCAGCGCGCTTCAAATATTGCTTCATCACAACATAGCTGAATTTTTATTTTTTTTTTGCGTATTCTATAAAATGTTTGCCCTAAATTAAGCATTTCCAAGGGTAAAAATGGCTAAATGAAGTAAAAATATTAACACTACAGTGGATTTGGCCACTTAAAACAGTGGTCCCCAACCACTGTTTGGACTGGGTGTTGTAAAGTGCCCGGTACCGATTGTTACCGGGCCGCAGAATTTTTTTTTATTAATTTTTTTTCAAAAAAAAAAAAAAAAAAAAAAAAGTTTTTTTTTTTTTTTTAAATTAAATCAACATAAAAAACACAATATACGCGTACAATTAGTGCACCAACAACAAAAACCTCCCTTTTTCATGACTAAAACGTCCCTTTTTCATGCAGCGGGACAAATTATTAAGCGTTGACCGGTCCGCGGATACAAAAATGTTGGGGACCACTGACTTAAAAGACCAAAACCAATCAGAGTGCGGTCTTCAGTATCGTGGCCACTGATTGGCTTAAGCCTCCGAAAGCATTACTATATTAGATTTAAGAGTGTACCACGGCGTGGCGCAGTGGTAGAGTGGCCGTGCGCAACCCGAGGGTCCCTGGTTCAAATCCCACCTAGTACCAACTTCGTCACGTCCGTTGTGTCCTGAGCAAGACACTTCACCCTTGCTCCTGATGGGAGCTGGTTGGCGCCTTGCATGGCAGCTCCCTCCATCAGTGTGTGAATGTGTGTGTGAATGGGTAAATGTGGAAGTAGTGTCAAAGCGCTTTGAGTACATTGAAGGTAGAAAAGCGCTATACAAGTACAACCCATTTATCATTTATTTAAATGTGACTAAAGGGTGTTTTATCATGTCTAGAGGGCTCTCATAATATTGAAACATGTTTCCTGATAACAAATAGGTTTTTTATGCTCTCGTTGTGAATATATTCCATTTATAATTAATGATTCCTACTTCGCAGAAAAATAATTTATCACGATCATCGGAACCAACATAAGCGAGGGACGACTATACTAATTTAAAAAATTTCCTCTGCAGGGGACATTTGTTTTTTTGTGTAACAGGTCTATTTTCTCTCCCCCCCCCCTTGTTTACCTGTATCTCATCTTTTTTTGTAAGGGGCGCTGGAAGCCGGCAGACCCGTCAGCGATCCTGTTCTGTCTCCCTTTAATGTTTGTCTGATCTTGAATGGGATTGTGCTGAAAATTGTAATTTTCCTGAAGGAACTCTCCTGACGGAATAAATAAAGTACTATCTAATCTAATCTAATCTAATGTGTAACAAAAACAATGTCCAATGCAGTGGACACAAGGATTAAGGTGGATTATGAGGGTGTAGCAGTTCATGTCTTTGTAATCGGATATTTTTAAGAAAAGTAGAGAAAAAAATAACTTTGATTTATATCGCGCTTTTCTAAACACTCAAAGCGCTCGCAGAGAAGTGGGAACCCATCATTCATTCACAGCAGGTGGTGGTAAACTACATCAGTAGCCACAGCTGCCCTGGGGTAGACTGACGGAAGCGTGGCTGCCAGTTTGCACCTACGGCCCCTCCGACCACCACCAATCATTCATTCATCATTCATTCACCAGTGTGAGCGGCACCGGGGGCAAAGGGTGAAGTGTCCTGCCCAAGGACACAACGGCAGCGATTTTTTGCATGTCAATAGGTGGGAAGCGAACCTGCAACCCTCAGGTTTCTGGCCGGACTCTCTACCCACTACGCCATGCCGCCCAGAAAAGGCTCATATGATGATTTTTTTTTGTCTATTTTTAAAACACTTCATTTTGGTCTAAATAAAATGTAATGATGGTTCTTTGTAAAACAAAATCTATGCTAATTTTTCACCAGACCTATGTTTAAGCCATGTCTTTACGGCCTTTGAATACAAGCTGTTTTGAGAGGCAGAGTTGTTAAATGCAAATGAACCCCTCCTCACCACGCCCACTCATGCTTAGTCAGCATTCGCCCCCCCCCCCCCCCCCCCCCACAGAGGTGTTCTGTAGTCCCCTAGAGGGGGTGGGTGGGTTTTGCCCACATCTGAGGTCCTCTCCAAGGTTTCTCATAGTCAGCATTGTCACTGGCGACCCACTGGATGTGAATTCTCCCTGCCCACTGGGTGTGAGTTTTCCTTGCCCTTTTGTGGGTTCTTCCGAGGATGTTGTAGTCGTAATGATTTGTGCAGTCCTTTGAGACATTTGTGATTTGGGGCTATATAAATAAACATTGATTGATTGATTGATTGATTGATCGATAGTCTTTTAGCTTGCTTTTATAGTGCACTTTGGACATCGTTGACCGGCACCGGCCATCTGTTTTGAGTGACTTTCAGTAAAACACAACATCTCAGATGATATAGCGGAATCACCATGTTTTCTTGTCGGTGTGATAAGGAGACTATGTGGTCGGACAAGAAAGATTTAGACGCCAGGCTGCTGGTCTGTAACTACCGTATTTCCTTGAATTGCCGCCAGGGCGCTAATTAATTTAAAACCTCTTCTCACTCTTGCGCTTACCGAAGGCATGCGGTAAAAGTAAGCATGCGCTAATTATTCTAAAACCTCTTCTCAAGCAGGCACTTACCAAAGGTATGCAGTAAAAATTTGAGTGTGATGTAAGCTTGGACCTTAAATCCTACTGGATAGCTCTTAATCTTCTTCCCTTTATGCGATTTCAAATTACCGGTATTGAAATCAGCCTCCTCCATTTTGAAAATGATGACAGGGGAAGTGTCACGAGTTTGACCAGGCCGTAATACTAAGCATGCGCTAATTATTTTGGGAAGCGAGTTTGACCCGGCAGTAATTCAAGGCAGGCGCGTATTATATGCCCTGCGGGAATTCAAGGAAATACATTATACACTAAGGTCTGTATCTCTCCAATGCTAAATATCCATGTGTTCATTGACAATAAAATTATTTTTTATTCTATATAATATTAGTGAATTATAGTTATATAGCGCTTTTCTCAAGTGACTCAAAGCGCTTTACATAGTGACACCCAATATCTAAGTTACATTTAAACCAGTGTGGGTGGCACTGGGAGCAGGTGGGTAAAGTGTCTTGCCCAAGGACACAACGGCAGTAACTAGGATGGCACAAGCGGGAATTGAACCTGCAACCCTCAAGTTGCTGGCACGGCCACTCTACCAACCGAGCTATGCCGCCTCAATACTTTCACTGCTGCTGCTTTAAACATTTGTAAACAATAGAGGGTCGAGCCGGCGGCAGTAAACCAGGCTACGAGCGACATCGCGAATATAATAACAGATTATAATATTAACTGGTCCATTGACAAACACAGTAGGCACTAGAGATGCGGGGTTTGCGGTCACAACCGCGGAGTCCGCGGATAAACCGCGGGTCGGGCGGGTGACATGACGAAAAAATTGATTTTAAATAGATTCGGGCGGGTGGCGGTTGAACCAATTCTGAAATATATATTGTAATAATCCCAGGAATGTCCATCCATCCATTTTCTACCGCTTATTCCCTTTTTTTGGGGTCGCGGGGGGTGCTGGCGCCTATCTCAGCTACAATCGGGCGGAAGGCAGGGTACACCCTGGACAAGTCGCCACCTCATCGCAGGGCCAACACAGATAGACAGACAACATTCACACTCACATTCACACACTGTTGCCAATCAACCTATCCCCAGGTGCATGTCTTTGGAGGTGGGAGGAAGCCGGAGTACCCGGAGGGAACCCACGCAGTCACGGGGAGAACATGCAAACTCCACACAGAAAGATCCCGAGCCTGGATTTGAACCCAGGACTGCAGGAACTTTGTATTGTGAGGCAGACGCACTAACCCCTCTGCCACCGTGAAGCCATCCCAGGAATGTAAGCTCATAAAACTTCTTCGCTTGTCTTGTCTTTATTGCACAAGATGTAATACAACCACACAACAGCTCTCATGTCTCTAACGCTTTTCCCGGGACAACTCGAACTCTCACTTCCTGTCGAGAACGTCACTTCCCTATCTCTCCCGGAAGTCCCGCCCCCCCAGCCAAAGTCATTGGCTAACACCCCGTAGCCGGCCGCTACATTATACATAGTTAAATGTTATGTTGAAGAGGATCATTTAGCCTACTGACGTGTATTTATAAATGGTTGATTTATACAGGCTAGTAGGCAAAGTGTTGTACCTGACAACTCTTGATGGTACAATCCATATATCACGTCACAGACAACGTCACGCTAACATCACGTGACACCTCTGATGAAGGCTGCAGAAGCAAGGTAGCCCAAACTTGTCAGGTACAACACTTTACCTTACTAGCCTATAGAAATCGACCATTTATAAATAGTTAAATGTTGTTACCCACATACGAAAAACGAGCAGCACTCTTTGAAACAGTATGCGGGGATACTTTTATTTTGAAGTGTCTCGTTTGGTCTGTCGACGGATGTAAGGAAGCTACTTCCGGGTATGGCCAACGAGGTATTTGTCATTTGTTGGTATTTTACTTGGTAAAATGTTTGATCCACATGCTGTGCATGTTATTATTTATACGTTTGTAACCTGCTTTATTTATTACAGTCTTCACGGTGAATTTGAAGGGGAAAGTAAGCCTTCAAATAAATCAGTTCAAGAAAGCCATTGTGTCTGTGCTATTTGGAGGGAGTTACACTATCTAACCTCACTAATGCCTTGCATCGTCTATATTAGATAACGGGCGGGTGGCGGGTGGGTGTGGCTTTGATGAAATGTTGGTTCGGGTGGATTGCGGGTGGATGACGACTTTAGTGATGCGGTTGCGGATGATATAATTGCCTATCCGCGCATCTCTAGTAGGCACTGATCCAATTAATTTTTCTTTTAAGGAAAATCATTCTTTATTTTGCCAGTGGACAGTAATGCAATTGTCACAGTAGAAGGCTAAGTTAGCTACACAACAACTTGAGCTAACATTTGCATACTTCTAACCTCCATTGTCTCCTCCTAAACTATAAATAGTAGTCACCGACCCCGGCATTTGAAAATAGTTTTTTTTTCTTTCCGAAAATCAATTTAGGTCTGTCTGAGGGCTTATATCTGCACACACTGGAAGCAATTTCTTGACAGATGAAGGCACATTGCCACGATTTTTAAAAGTTGAAATTTAGTGAAAACCTTTTACTTCAAATGATGCTGAAAGTCAGTGTAGTGACTTGCGCTGGTTAAAGCAAACAAACACCTTCATTGGGTTTCAAGGTCGACATGATGTTGTAGCACAGCCGATTGTACATAAATACAAATTGTCTGACTCACAGAAGGATGTCAGGGTTAATGTCTACCATGTATAGATAAATCCGCTGATGTCACACTTGAACAGAATTTCAAAAGGACCGTTTGAAGGAAGCATGAAGGAAGACAAGATTGTTTTAAAAAATTATGTACGCAATATCTCCACGGTTTGATTTCAAATTTACAGGACTTATGCTGATCCCAAATACACAGAAGCAGGCACCAATAGATAAGAAAAGTTAGGTCTCCTTTAAGTGAGGGACAAGAAGTTTAAATGTCTCGTGTCTACTCTGTAAACAACGCAATGGGCTAGCGGGAGCAATGGCTATCTGAAGTACCAATGAGGATGAATCAGTCAATCAAAGTTTATTTATATAGCCCTAAATCCCGAGTATCTCTTAGCTGCACACGCCACAACGACATCCTTGGCTCAGATCCCAAATCCAGAGCTTGAATAAATAAGACAAAATACGTGTTGTTAAAAACTTTTTTCAATAGTGCTGTCAAATGATTGATTTTGTAATCATGATTACTCACTTATCCTTGACTGCGCCTAGAAATTCTGTCCATAAAAGTTATGAACAGAACACAAAGGGTGGAATGCCATCTGCGGGTTGGGGAGGAGACCCTGCCCCAAGTGGAGGAGTTCAAGTACCTAGGAGTCTTGTTCACGAGTGAGGGAAGAGTGGATCGTGAGATCGACAGGCGGATCGGTGCGGCGTCTTCAGTAATGCGGACGTTGTACCGATCCGTTGTGGTGAAGAAGGAGCTGAGCCGGAAGGCAAAGCTCTCAATTTACCGGTCGATCTACGTTCCCACCCTCACCTATGGTCATGAGCTTTGGGTCATGACCGAAAGGATAAGATCACGGGTACAAGCGGCCGAAATGAGTTTCCTCCGCCGTGTGGCGGGGCTCTCCCTTAGAGATAGGGTGAGAAGCTCTGTCATCCGGGAGGAACTCAAAGTAAAGCCGCTGCTCCTCCACATCGAGAGGAGCTAGATGAGGTGGTTCGGGCATCTGGTCAGGATGCCACCCGAACGCCTCCCTAGGGAGGTGTTTAGGGCACGTCCAACCGGTAGGAGGCCACGGGGAAGACCAAGGACACGTTGTGAAGACTATGTCTCCCGGCTGGCCTGGGAACGCCTCGGGATCCCCCGGGAAGAGCTAGACGAAGTGGCTGAGGAGAGGGAAGTCTGGGTTTCCCTGCTTAGGCTGTTGCCCCCGCGACCCGACCTCGGATAAGCGGAAGAAGATGGATGGATGGATGGA
This sequence comes from Nerophis ophidion, assembly GCF_033978795.1. Classification (NCBI taxonomy): domain Eukaryota; kingdom Metazoa; phylum Chordata; class Actinopteri; order Syngnathiformes; family Syngnathidae; genus Nerophis; species Nerophis ophidion. Next base: position 73,800,429 of record NC_084618.1, read on the forward strand.
TTACTCACTTTTGAATTTGGCTTAATCACGATTAATCCCATTTTATACCTCACTTGCATGATTCAAATTAACTTTATAAAGAAGTGTAGTGAATTATATTTATATAGTGCTTTTCTCTAGTGACTCAAAGCGCTTTACATAGTGAAACCCGATATGTAAGTTAAATATTTAAACCAGTGTGGGTGGCACTGGGAGCAGGTGGGTAAAGTGTCTTGCCCAAGGACACAGCGGCAGTGACTAGGATGGCAGAAGCGGGAATCGAACCTGCAACCCTCAAGTTGCTGGCACGGCCGCTCTTCCAATCGAGCTATACCGTCCACTATATTTGGACACAAATGCAATTTACTTGTCAGAATGTCATACAGGAACATTTTTTTAATTTGTTGATTGATTGATTGAAACTTGTATTAGTAGATTGCACAAAACAGTACATCTTCCGTACAATTGACCACTAAATGGCAACACCCAAATATGTATTTCAACTTGTTTAACTTGTTCACATTAATCAATTCATGGTACACTGCAAAAACCGAAATCTAATATCTCAAATAAGGGTGATATATGCTTATTTTCTGTCTGATAAGATAATTCTTCTCACTAAGCAGATTTTATGTTAGAGTCTTTTACTTGTTTTAAGGGTTTTGGTCCTAAATGATCTCAGTAAGATATTAGAGCTTGTTGCTGAGATTTTATGACCTATATTGAGTAAAAAATGCTTGAAACTAGAATATCAAGTGTTGCTAAGCTGTGTCATCAGTATAAAACTACTTTTTCAAAGTAATCAATTCTTTTTTCAAGCATGAACAAAAAAATCATGACTTTGACACAATTGTGTCTCATAATTAAAACAGATGACAGCCAAATGGACTTTGCTGTTTTATTTTCAATGAAACAATATGTACTCATATAGTAGTACACTTGTTATTAGTGAGAATATACTTATTTTAAGGTATTTTTGGGGTTCATTGAGGTTAGCTAATCTTACACGTTTGGGAAGTTCTTGACAAGCCAATTTTTCTTGTTCTATTGGCAGATAATTTGCTTCGTTCAAATAAAATACCCCTCATTTTTGTATTTTTTATTCTTGTTTTGAACACTGACTTTTTGAAGTGCATGATAACTGTAATTTACTTAGACTTTTGAATATTATTTGGACGTATGCATTTATTTAAGTTTGTCCAAGGTGTGTTGCAACTGTCACAAGTATAAAACTACTTTTTTAAAGTAATACGTTTTTTAAGGATGACAAAAAAAATCATGATGCCGAAAGGATATCATTATGTCAAGATAATGGTATTTACTTAATTTAAGAATATTTTTTAACATATTGAGCAAAAAGGTCAATTTTTTTTTTCTACCAAGAAAAGTGCACTTGTTATTAGTGAGAATATACTTATTTTAAGGTCTTGTTGGGTTCATTGAGGTAAGCTAATTTTACTTGTTTTGGAAAGTCTTGACTAGCTGAAATTTCTCGTTCTATTGGCAGATAATTTGCTTCGTTCAAATAAAATACCCCTCATTTTTGTATTTTTTATTCTTGTTTTGAACACTGACTTTTTGAAGTGCATGATAACTGTAATTTACTTAGACCTTTGAATATTATTTGGACGTATGCATTTATTTAAGTTTGTCCTAGGTGTGTTGCAACTGTCACAAGTATAAAGCTACCTTTTTAATGTAATAATGTTTTTAAGGATGACAAAAAAAATCATGATACCGAAAGGATATCATTATGTCAAGATAATGGGACTACTTATGTCAAGATAATGGTATTTACTTAATTTAAGAATATTTTTTAACATATTCAGCAAAAAGGTCTATTTTTATTTTCTACCAAGAAAAGTGCACTTGTTATTAGTGAGAATATACTTATTTTAAGGTCTTGTTGGGTTCATTGAGGTAAGCTAATTTTACTTGTTTTGGAAAGTCTTGACTAGCTGAAATTTCTCCTTCTATTGGCAGATAATTTGCTTCGTTCAAATAAAATACCCCTCATTTTTGTATTTTTTATTCTTGTTTTGAACACTGACTTTTTGAAGTGCATGATAACTGTAATTTTCTTAGAGTTTTGAATATTGTTTGGACGTATGCATTTATTTAAGTTTGTCCAAGGTGTGTTGCAACTGTCACAAGTATAAAGCTACCTTTTTAATGTAATAATGTTTTTAAGAATGACAAAAAAAATCATGATGCCGAAAGGATATCATTATGTCAAGATAATGGGACTACTTATGTCAAGATAATGGTATTTACTTAATTTAAGAATATTTTTTAACATATTCAGCAAAAAGGTCTATTTTTATTTTCTACCAAGAAAAGTGCACTTGTTATTGGTGAGAATATACTTATTTTAAGGTCTTGTTGGGTTCATTGAGGTAAGCTAATTTTACTTGTTTTGGAAAGTCTTGACTAGCTGAAATTTCTCAGTCTATTGGCAGATAATTTGCTTCGTTCAAATAAAATACCCCTCATTTTTGTATTTTTTATTCTTGTTTTGAACACAGACTTTTTGAAGTGCATGATAACTGTAATTTACTTAGACTTTTGAATATTATTTGGACGTATGCATTTATTTAAGTTTGTCCAAGGTGTGTTGCAACTGTCACAAGTATAAAGCTACTTTTTTAAAGTAATACATTTTTTAAGGATGACAAAAAAAATCATGATGCCGAAAGGATATCATTATGTCAAGATAATGGTATTTACTTAATTTAAGAATATTTTTTAACATATTGAGCAAAAAGGTCTATTTTTATTTTCTACCAAGAAAAGTGCACTTGTTATTAGTGAGAATATACTTATTTTAAGGTCTTGTTGGGTTCATTGAGGTAAGCTAATTTTACTTGTTTTGGAAAGTCTTGACTAGCCGAAATTTCTCGTTCTATTGGCAGATAATTTGCTTCGTTCAAATAAAATACCCCTCATTTTTGTATTTTTTATTCTTGTTTTGAACACTGACTTTTTGAAGTGCATGATAACTGTAATTTACTTAGACTTTTGAATATTATTTGGACGTATGCATTTATTTAAGTTTGTCCAAGGTGTGTTGCAACTGTCACAAGTATAAAGCTACTTTTTTAATGTAATAATGTTTTTAAAGATGACAAAAAAAATCATGATGCCGAAAGGATATCATTATGTCAAGATAATGGGACTACTTATGTCAAGATAATGGTATTTACTTAATTTAAGAATATTTTTTAACATATTGAGCAAAAAGGTCAATTTTTTTTTTCTACCAAGAAAAGTGCACTTGTTATTAGTGAGAATATACTTATTTTAAGGTCTTGTTGGGTTCATTGAGGTAAGCTAATTTTTACTTGTTTTGGAAAGTCTTGACTAGCTGAAATTTCTCGTTCTATTGGCAGATAATTTGCTTCGTTCAAATAAAATACCCCTCATTTTTGTATTTTTTATTCTTGTTTTGAACACTGACTTTTTGAAGTGCATGATAACTGTAATTTACTTAGACTTTTGAATATTGTTTGGACGTATGCATTTATTTAAGTTTGTCCAAGGTGTGTTGCAACTGTCACAAGTATAAAGCTACCTTTTTAATGTAATAATGTTTTTAAGGATGACAAAAAAAATCATGATACCGAAAGGATATCATTATGTCAAGATAATGGTATTTACTTAATTTAAGAATATTTTTTAACATATTGAGCAAAAAGGTCAATTTTTTTTTTCTACCAAGAAAAGTGCACTTGTTATTAGTGAGAATATACTTATTTTAAGGTCTTGTTGGGTTCATTGAGGTAAGCTAATTTTACTTGTTTTGGAAAGTCTTGACTAGCTGAAATTTCTCGTTCTATTGGCAGATAATTTGCTTCGTTCAAATAAAATACCCCTCATTTTTGTATTTTTTATTCTTGTTTTGAACACTGACTTTTTGCAGTGCATGATAACTGTAATTTACTTAGACTTTTGAATATTATTTGGACGTATGCATTTATTTAAGTTTGTCCAAGGTGTGTTGCAACTGTCACAAGTATAAAGCTACTTTTTTAATGTAATAATGTTTTTAAGGATGACAAAAAAAATCATGATGCCGAAAGGATATCATTATGTCAAGATAATGGGACTACTTATGTCAAGATAATGGCATTTACTTAATTTAAGAATATTTTTTAACATATTCAGCAAAAAGGTCTATTTTTATTTTCTACCAAGAAAATGCACTTGTTATTAGTGAGAATATACTTATTTTAAGGTCTTGTTGGGTTCATTGAGGTAAGCTAATTTTACTTGTTTTGGAAAGTCTTGACTAGCTGAAATTTCTCGTTCTATTGGCAGATAATTTGCTTCGTTCAAATAAAATACCCCTCATTTTTGTATTTTTTATTCTTGTTTTGAAGACTGACTTTTTGAAGTGCATGATAACTGTAATTTACTTAGACCTTTGAATATTATTTGGACGTATGCATTTATTTAAGTTTGTCCTAGGTGTGTTGCAACTGTCACAAGTATAAAGCTACCTTTTTAATGTAATAATGTTTTTAAGGATGACAAAAAAAATCATGATGCCGAAAGGATATCATTATGTCAAGATAATGGGACTACTTATGTCAAGATAATGGTATTTACTTAATTTAAGAATATTTTTTAACATATTCAGCAAAAAGGTCTATTTTTATTTTCTACCAAGAAAAGTGCACTTGTTATTAGTGAGAATATACTTATTTTAAGGTCTTGTTGGGTTCATTGAGGTAAGCTAATTTTACTTGTTTTGGAAAGTCTTGACTAGCCGAAATTTCTCGTTCTATTGGCAGATATTTTTGCTTAGTTCAAGTAAAATACCCCTCATTTTTGTATTTTTTATTCTTGTTTTGAACACTGACTTTTTGAAGTGCATGATAACTGTAATTTACTTAGACTTTTGAATATTATTTGGACGTATGCATTTATTTAAGTTTGTCCAAGGTGTGTTGCAACTGTCACAAGTATAAAGCTACTTTTTTAATGTAATAATGTTTTTAAGGATGACAAAAAAAATCATGATGCCGAAAGGATATCATTATGTCAAGATAATGGGACTACTTATGTCAAGATAATGGTATTTACTTAATTTAAGAATATTTTTTAACATATTCAGCAAAAAGGTCTATTTTTTTTTTCTACCAAGAAAAGTGCACTTGTTATTAGTGAGAATATACTTATTTTAAGGTCTTGTTGGGTTCATTGAGGTAAGCTAATTTTACTTGTTTTGGAAAGTCTTGACTAGCCGAAATTTCTCGTTCTATTGGCAGATATTTTTGCTTAGTTCAAGTAAAATACCCCTCATTTTTGTATTTTTTTTCCTTGTTTTTGAACACAGACTTTTTGCAGTGTGCAAATATATACTATCAGCATAATACAGTCATCATACAAGTTAATCATCAGAGGATATACATAGTATATACATACTCATGTTACCTGAATGTACTACATTTATTTGCTCAAAACTTGGTAAAAGCTTTATTTAAAGTAGCATACGGGTTGATTTTGAAGCAGAATATGCACGCAAGCACACCAGTCAGCGTGTCCTCAATCATATTTGCATTGACCTATGCATTGACCTGATTTCCGACCGTATAACAATCCACTTTCAGGTAACCATCCTCACACTGCAAAAATTATTCAGTGTTCAAAAAATTAATGGTGTTGTAGGGGTATTTTATTTGAACTAAGCAAAATTATCTGCCAATAGAACAAGACAATTTGGCTTGTCAAGACTTTCCAAAACAAGTAAAATTAGCTAACCCTAATGAACCCAAAAATACCTTAAAATAAGTATATTCTCACTAATAACAAGTGCACTTCTCTTGGTAGAAAAAAAACAAACATTTTTCCTCAATATGTTATAAAATATTCTTAAATTAAGTAAATGCTAGTGCCATTATCTTGACATAATGATATGAGCTCGGCATTACATTTCTTGAAACCAGTAAACTTACACTAAAAACTAGTTAATTTTTCTTAATGGAAAGGCAACAAGGCAACCGCTTGTTACTCTCGGGGTCTCCTAGCCGCTCAGGCAAAATCATATGGTCTAAAGATGCATTTTTCCATGGACAACATGACATCATTGCGCCGAATGCGTGCTCTTTCAGTCAATTTATGCGCACATATACAGCCTGGCCTCCGGCTACATTTTTTTTAATTGTAATTTGGAAGAATTTATCTGAATGTGCATGAGCTATTTCTGTTCAAAATTGTTTGTCATGTCACATGTTAAATTTTTAAATATTAACTGTAACTTTACTGTACTGTGCCAACGGTACTACTGTATGAGTACGCATTTTCTATTGTTTCATTGAAAATAAAAAAGCAAAGTCCATTTGGCTGTCATCTGTTTTAATTATGGGACACATTTGTGTCAAAATCATGATTTTTTTTTTAACGCTTGAAGTAAGACATTATTACTTTAAAAAAGTCGTTTCATACTTGTGAGTGTTAATGACATAGCATTGCAAAAGTTGATATTCTAGTTTCAAGCATGTATTACTCAATATAGGTCATACAATCTTTAGCAACAAGCTGTAATATTTTACTGAGATAATTTAGGACCCAAAACCTTAAAACAAGTAAAACACTCTTAACATGCTTAGTGAGAAAAATAATCTTATCAGACATAAAATAAGCAAATGTCACCCTTATTTGAGAGATTTAATCTTACTTAGATTTCAGTTTTTGCAGTTCAGTTAAGGTTAAATTGTGTGGTCAATCTGCGTATTACATGATTAACCTAGAGTTAGGTTGTTATTTTTGACAGACCTAGTTTTGAATTCAATTTATTAAAGAAATACCTCTGAGCAGTTTCCTTTAAAAATATTAAGGCTTGTCCCGGAACCGTTAAAGGGGAACATTATCACGATTTCAGAAGGGTTATAACCAATAAAAATCAGTTCCCAGTGGCTGATTTTATTTTTCGAAGTTTTTTTCAAAATTTTACCCATCATTGAATATCCCGAAAAAAGGCTTTAAAGTGCCTGATTTTCGCTATCTTTAAATCCATCGTCCATTTTCCTGTGACGTCATTTCGTGATGCCAACATGGCGGATAGCACAGCAAGATATAGCGACATTAGCTAGGATTCAGACTCGAATTTCAGTGGCTTAAGCGATTCAACAGATTACGCATGTATTGAAACGGATGGTTGGAGTATGGAGGCAGATAGCAAAAACGAAATTGAAGAAGAAACTGAAGCTATTGAGCGAATAGCTATTGAAGCTATTCGGCGATCGCCTTCTAACCAACGATTGAGTGTCACAGGGTATCCATACATCTCTGTGCCATGTCTGTCGTAGCATCGCCGGTAAAATGTGCAGGAGCAACTTAAATTTGTCGATTGGTAAGTGTTTGTTTGGCATTAAATGTGGGTGTAGGGAAAGGCTGGATACAAATATAGCTACAAATGTACATACAGCTAGCCTAAATAGCATGTTAGCATCGATTAGCTGGCAGTCATGCCGCGACCAAATATGTCTGATTAGCACATAAGTCAATAACATCAACAAAACTCATCTTTGTGATTTTGTTGACTTTATCGTTGGAAATGTATCTGCTTTGAGTGTCGCAGGGTATCCATACATCTCTGGGCTATGTCTGTCTTAGCATCGCCGGTAAAATGTGCAGGCGAGGGACTTTCGGATCTTTTGACCACTGGAGCAACTTAAATCCATCGATTGGTAAGTGTTTGTTTGGCATTAAATGATGGTGGAGGGAATGGCTGGATGCAAATATAGCTACAAATGAGGCATGACGATCCAATATGTATATACAGCTAGCCTAAAGAGCATGTTATCATCGATTAGCATGCCGTGCTAATCGATGCACACTCCACGTAAGTCAACTTAAATCCGTCCCTGATCGTGTTGTTACACCCTCCGACAACACACCGACGAGGCATGATGTCTCCAAGGTACGGAAAACAGTCAAAAAAACGGAAAATAACAGAGCTGATTTGACTCGATGTTTGTAACGTGTTTGAGAAAATGGCGGATTGACTACCAAGGTGACGTCACGTTCCGAGAGCGAATAATAGAAAGGCGTTTAATTCGCCAAAATTCACCCAATGAGAGTTCGGAAATCGGTTAAAAAAACATATGGCCCTTTTTCTGCAACATCAAGGTATATATTGACGCTTACATAGGTCTGGTGATAATGTTCCCCTTTAACTGAAAACCGAGGTATGGACTAAACCGTGAGCAGGTACGGCCCTACTTCAATTTCATACACAATGCAAACAGTACAACGTGAAAGTTTTTCTCAAATATTCTCATAAAAGGACAAATAGTAAGAAAAAAAATGTTTGCTTACTGTGGTACTAACCATCCCAGCGGATGAGGGATCTGGCCTACGGTGCCAGGTGACAGCGGATAATAAGGAGATATATCTGGAGGATGCGGAGGCCTTGGAATTCCTGTGGCAAAAAAAAAAAAAAGACATGAGAAGAGAGGAGGTGGACAGACAAGACGCAAGAATCTTTTGTCACAATTCCGTCTTTGTTGAAAGTGTCGCACATCATAGATGGGAAGAAGAAGAAGCGGAGGAAGGCTTGTTGCTTGCTTAATCATGCTCCCTGATCAAAGGCCTCGGAAGGCGACAGCGGCACAACGCGTTTGCACGAGGCAGAGGGGAAAGAGGTGAAGAAAGGTGGAACAACACGATGTTTGTCACGTTTGTCTCAGGAATCGGAAGATTACCAATACGTAAACTGACAATGGTTTACAAGTTAACAACAGTATAATTACGGCTGCGATCACAGAGAGGCGCCTGTCACCAAAATCATTGTGTATACATAAAAAAAACTACTGGAAACAAGAAGCTGGTATTGCTTTAACAACACATTTGTCTAATTTATGCGAATGGGTGACTACTTCAATCGTCTTTCGTGTTCTTCCTTTGATGTAGCGGCATCTATAAAATTGTCTATAACGACATGTCAACATTAAAGCGGGAGAATCACATTTGTCATTATTGTTTGCATTTTTATTCATATTTATTTTTGCAAGTTGGTTAGCATGGACTTAAATAGAGATTGTCCCAAATTTCCGACCACCTGTCATTCCGAATAAATCAGTCCACATAAATTGATAAAAATGGTCCCGTTGTTAGCACTGGCTTTCGTTCCTGCTTAATAGCGCTTCAGTAGGCTAATATACCACAATATAACATGTCTGAAAAACAAACATGATGTCAAATATGAGAAATTGCATTTTCAAAAATCAGAACAATAAACTGTATAAACCGCAGTAAAACTTCCCACAATCATATTACTATTTTAAATTAAAATCATTGCATAACCCATACTTGCCAACATTGAGATCTCCGAATTCGGGAGAAGGGGGGGGGGGGGGGGGGGTGTATATATTGTAGCTCCCTAGAAGAGTTAGTGCTGCAAAGTGGTCTGGGTATTTGTTCCGTTGTGTTGCGGTGCGGATGTTCTCCCGAAATGTGTTTGTCATTCTTGTTTGGTGCGAGTTCACAGTGTGGCGCCTATTTGTAACAGTGTTAAAGTTGTATATACGGCCACCCTCAGTGTGACCTGTGTGGCTATTGATCAAGTATGCGTTGCATTCGCTTTTATGTGTCACATATAATATGTGAGTAGGCCGGCACGCTGTTTGTACGGAGGAAAAGCGGACGTGACGACAGGTTGTAGAGGATGCTAAAGGCAGTGTCTTTAAGGCACGTCCCCAATATTGTTGTCCGGGTGGAAATCAGGAGAAATACGGGAGAATGTTTGCCCCGGGAGATTTTCAGGAGGGGCACTGAAATTCGGGAGGGTTGGCAAGTATTAATAACACTGACAAACCTACAGACCGGTGACACTGCTCATTTACTGGAGAAGCAAGCTAGCTTAAAAGCTAACATGTAAACAAGAGTCATTAAAATCCTTTTATTACAAAACATTCCCCAATCTAAACCTGTATAAACACATGATTTAGCTGTGCACATTAAACTTGCAGGATAAACTCTCTTAGACGGATCGATCAACACTCGAAGCAATGTGACAACCGGAAGTGAATTTGTGTGACATCACATAAACCGGACGTAACGACCCACCCACAGTTTTTTCTTTATCAATAAAAAAACAAAACAACAGAAAACATATGCAAATTTAAATGAAAGAAGATAAACATTATTTAAACACTCAAAATGTATATGGCTCTTAAGTAGCCAGAACATATTTTTTCTGCAAAGAAAGTATACTGTGTGACTATTTATTTATTGTTTGATTTTTCAAATAAACTTAGTTATAATTGTGTATGAGTACTTCTTGAGCACATTCAATAATCGTGATCATTTTGGTGACAATAAACGTGTTATGAAATGTTCATATCGTTACATCCCTCGAACAACACTAGCATTTAAACGGTAGCTTCAAACTTTTAGACAGACATACTCCCAATACATGCAATTTATTAATTGCCCGATTTAAGTACCAACAGTGCTATATCTGTAATAAAGCAGAATAACGAGACGGATTAGAGTGAAGGGAAGCTATTGTTAACTTTGAATGCAAGCAAATATATTTGAATCCTAGCTACTTAGGCTAATGCTAACAAGCCAGCAGGCTAGCAAAAGTCAAGTAAATGCAGAATACGGTGCAAACTACAAATTGTTGGGTAAATCATTACACTATTGACTTCCTACATTTCAGGTTATTCAGTGATAATCAAATTGAATGTAAAAATACATTTAGTTAAGTTAGCACAGTTTATAACAGGGGTCGGGAATCTTTTTGGCTGAGAGAGCCATGAAAGCCAAATATTTTAAAATGTGTGTCCGTGAGAGCCATATAATATTTTTTAACACTGAATACAACTAAATGCGTGCATTTTTAAGTAACACAAACATTTTTAGAGTATGATAAGTATATTATGCTTTTTAATAACACCGTTATTCTGAAGCTAACCAATAATAAATAAAATAATTTTTACCATTAATGCCACTTCGAGAACATGTGCGGTAAAAAAACGGAAGGATGGATTAAAATGCATGAGAATGTTTTATATTTTCAACGTTATTGATCACATTACGCCTGTACTGGCTCACCTGCACTGGCTTCCTGTGCACTTAAGATGTGACTTTAAGGTTTTACTACTTACGTATAAAATACTACACGGTCTAGCTCCATCCTATCTTGCCGATTGTATTGTACCATATGTCCCGGCAAGAAATCTGCGTTCAAAGGACTCCGGCTTATTAGTGATTCCCAAAGCCCAAAAAAAGTCTGCGATCTATAGAGCGTTTTCCGTTCGAGCTCCAGTACTCTGGAATGCCCTCGAGATGCCACCTCAGTAGAAGCATTTAAGTCTCACCTTAAAACTCATTTGTATACTCTAGCCTTTAAATAGACTCCCTTTTTAGACCAGTTGATCTGCCGTTTCTTTTCTTTTTCTTCTATGTCCCACTCTCCCTTGTGGAGGGGGTCCGGTCCGATCCGGTGGCCATGTACTGCTTGCCTGTGTATCGGCTGGGGACATCTCTGCGCTGCGGATCCGCCTCCGCTTGGGATGGTTTCCTGCTGGCTCCGCTGTGAACGGGACTCTCGCTGCTGTGTTGGATCCGCTTTGGACTGGACTCTCGCGACTGTGTTGGATCCATTATGGGTTGAACTTTCACAGTATCATGTTGGACCCGCTCGACATCCATTGCTTTCCTCCTCTCCAAGGTTCTCATAGTCATCATTGTCACCGACGTCCCACTGGGTGAGTTTTCCTTGCCCTTATGTGGGCCTACCGAGGATGTCGTAGTGGTTTGTGCAGCCCTTTGAGACACTAGTGATTTAGGGCTATATAAGTAAACATTGATTGATTGATTGATTACCAGCGGATTTATTAATTACTTATTGTGTTAAGCAATGTCAGGTAAAATTAATCTGAGAGGCAGAAGCAGTCATCAAAAGAGCCACATCTGGTTTGAGTGTCATAGGTTCCCTACCCCAGGTTTATAATGTTAATTTTGACAATCTGAATTAAAACAAATGTTCCATTTCGTCCTCTTTGCCAACATGGCTACCTTTTCGCAGTCTGATTATGCAAAACCTCGATTAAAAAAAACCCACGTCATTTATAAAAGCTAGTCAACGAGTTACAAGTGTTGGGAACCTAATAAGTCTCGTTAATGAATTAAGTCTAATTAAGCCGCCCCATTAGGCACTACATTAAACAGCAGCTGGTACATTATTCGGAAGCCCATGTCAAGGCCAACGTAATAGGGCTGTGTTATTACCTAAAATGCAGACTGGAGACCAACAAAAAGCGTTCATTAGTCAGCGAGTGAGGCAAAACAAAACAAGATGAGATCAATATGTTTTGGAGTATGGGTAGTCCAAAAAAGTACGAAAGTTTTTAGGCCCATTGCTGGTTGTTATTGTAAAAACTGTCCATGTGAAGTGATTTCAGCATGCAAGTGTTGACTTCCCCAATACTGAAGTCCAGACACGTACCTGTTTTGGGGTCCACGTCCGTCTGTAGGTGTGGGGGTGGGTTCCCTGGTGTGAAGTGCTCATTGCTGTAGGTGATCAGAGGTGTGAGAGGGTGCACGTGGTGAGGGTGCTGAACCACTGGAACTTTATTAGACTGAGAAAGACAAGAGAAAAAAAGAGGCAAGGGTTAATATCTGCGAGAATGAGAGAGAGAGTCCGTAAATAAAAGAGGTATCATATTCCGGGTGCTCTCCCGGCGCCAAACCACTGAGCTTCAGTGAAAACAGTGCGGTTTGTAATTAAAAACACTTTTCTGTGGTGTGATCCTGGAATCCAGTAACAATCTATGAGGCCCTGGAGGGTTGCCACTGCTCATTTGGGGCCCGCGTGATTAAGCACTTTTTAACCAGACTAATCGATCTTCGGCAAACCACCAAAAATCGAGACAGGGAATGTAAAACCACAGTCATTAACACTTTGCTCTCTCCCTGGGTTGGGTTCTTAGAGACCAGGACTGTATCATGAGGAGTGGAGAGTGGAGAACTAGGCTGAAAATCCATTTTGCCATTTTAGCCAAATTACTGCGAGCTATGTAATCTTCTCATTGTGCTCCTAAGTGGCACAGCCCGGCCTCTATCCCTTTTTTTCAATTACCCGAAGATTACAGTGGAGCTAGAGGGATGTGTTGCCATGGGCCCCCGTATCCTCCCAGAGTTAACAAGCCCCCCCTCATCACTCCTGGCCTGGGACGGTCCCCCTAGCCACCAGATAACCAGATTAGAGCAGTGTTGTAGATTAGGCTGGTGGCTTTCGCTTCTTTACTCACTCTTTATCCTGCCCTCAGCAGTCAAAGAAGCAGCACTAATCAGGCTTATCATAACATGGATGATATGTTCAAGGGTGGGGGTGATGGCAGAGAGGCGGGGCTGATGCGCTGGTCTCTTATAGGGACTCACATACCCTCATTAGTGACTTAAAGCCATGCAAAAGGAAAAAACTGTGGCACATTTCTGGCAGTAGATGCTGTCAGGGGGGGGGCGGCGTGCACCCAGGGGCTTGTACCAATGGGGGTGGACAGGGTAGACAGATTGGGTTAAAATGGCCATCTCAAACTAAAGTATGGAGGATCTGGGGTAGGATGTGTGCAAGCCTTCTCCATAGCAGTGGAGAAGTGGGGGAAGCCGGGTGGTGGGGCATTCCCAATTGCCATGGTCCCAATGAAAGATTAATGAACCCCGCAGAACTCCAGGGAGGCAGCGAGACTCCTGGGACTCATTCACAGCCTCAAACTGAAAAGGCTGTGGAGGAGTGGTGGGGCTGAGAGAGGGGGGGGGGGACACATATATGTGTTTGTAAGGGTTGGATTAGGGGGTTCTCGGTGGAATGGCATTCGTTAGAAAGAAACACAAACCAAGGCGCTGCTGATCTGATCTGCACATCCAGAATAGACGGATGATGGGAAGAGGTGAAAGAAAAAAAACGGATGATGACAGCTGCCCCATACAGCTGACGAGTCCTGTCGCTCATGCTCCCTTACCCTCGCTCCCTCTCTTCCCTCACCCCCTAACCTCCTCCCTGGAGTAATGATGTGAAAGAATGTTGTCGATTCTTCATTTGTGCTGTAAAAAGCTTTTTTTCGCATAGGTTTGGAGGAAAAGTCTTTTGTCCAGAGGTCTCGGCTATTAAAAGGCCTGAGACCAAACTTAAAGAGGTCTGAAAGAGTTAAAAAAGCAGTGGATTTCTGGTTTACAGCAAGAAGGACGTGGGTTTGGAGCAGGACTTACTTTGAGGAAAAAGCTAGTGACACTGTGGGTTATACACTGCGAGGGTACCGGGTACCTGAAGGGTAGTATACCCTCTGAAGTACATTGGTTCTTCTACTGAGAATCATCAATCAAGAGCAACACATTGACTGAAAAGGAAAGGAATGCTTGTCTTCCTGTCATACCTAAAGGAAAGTGTTTACTTTCCCTTTCCATGCTAAAATCCACTCTGGTTGTCAAAGATGCATACCCCGGTGGTCCCTGAAAGAAGAAGGCCTTGGCTCCTCCTCTGTGGCCGAAAAAACTCTCGTGTTTGTCCGCTTCAACACCAACAAGGCGCCAGCAGACAAAAGCAGGCAACGTGGGAGGCTTCTCCACAAAGATAGAACAAACAAAAAAATGCTTCCTGTCCGTTTCCACCGACGCTAAGTAGCATCCTTCACCACAACAAACAAATATAGCATCAGACAATACAATTTGTCCAGCAAAGTATGCCGAGCTTTTCAAGCCTCCAAAAAGACATTCACAAGACCCTGAAGACAGTTCGAGAGTACGCATGCGTCCATTGATGAATACGCAGACTTCACTCCTTGTCCAGGACACACAGGGCGCCTGCCTGCCTGCTGCTGCGGCGTAAGGAAGGCAACACGCTTGAGTGCAAGCGTGGGATTTGCCACCTCTTGTTCTGTGACTGATATGGCCACTGGTGCTGTTTATTCACCGCTCTATTCCTACTTCCAGCTGGGAGCCTTATATTACTTGAACACTCACTTTTTCAAGCCTGGTTTCCAAGCCCGAATGCCAAATTGATGGCACTGAAGTAAGTACATTTTATTTATAAAGCGCTTTTCACAGATAAAATCACAAGCGCTGTACAAAGCATAAGTGAAGTAAAACAATTCAATTAAAGCAACGAGGGCAACATCATAAGAAAGATACAAAGTGGGTTAAAATTGATAGTCAAAAGGTGCATTAACTAAAAGGTTTACTAAAAAGAGAAGTTTTCAAATGTTTCTTAAAAGTTTCAACACAGTCAGGATCAGGAGGGACTGGTGCAAATTGTTCCAGAGTCTGGGAGCTATAGCCTCGAATGCCAGGTCTCCGTGGGTTTTAAAACGAGTTTTTGGGATCTTTAGAAGACGCTGGCCTGAAGACTGTGGTTGCGCACTGAAGAGTATGGGCATAGCAAGTCAGTGATGTACTGAGGGGCCCCACCATGCTATGTACGGAATGTCAGGACTAAAATCTTAAACTCAATGCGGAATTTAACTGGAAGCCAATGAAGACTATAACACTGGGGTGATATGGGCTGTTCTGGGTGCACCGGACAAAAGTCTAGCAGGCACACCGTGTGCAGTCTGAAGTCTCTTTAGCGTTGACTTGTTGAAGAGAGAGAAAAGAGACAAAGTGAACGTGTGAATGAACATTTCGAGATCCAATATTGACAACAAATTTCTCACTTTAGAAATATTTCTGAGACGATAAAAACTGCTTTTGGTCAGTTGACGGCAGTGATCCTCCAAAGACATGGACTGATCCAACATAACCCCAAGGTTTTTTGAGGCTGCTTTTAACAGATGCACCCAGAGCACCAAGGGAGTTCTTGATCAAAATGATTAAATGACTGTAAAAAAAAATATTCCGTGGGAAGTGGTCAAATTAATGTGCGGATTCTAGTCAGAACTCCGAGAGGAGTGACCGAGTGAGACTATAGGCTGTAAAGACCGATGTGGATGTTCTGGACAGGAACGAGTTGTTGGCCTTGCATTTCTGCCTAGTGGCACTTTGTAGGGCCCTAAATGTGAAGGTGCCAACCTTAGGGGGCCAGGGGAGGGCTCGGGCCAAGGGAAGAAAAAGGCTTGGTCTACGCTAAAGCTGCTTTCTTCTGCTTTATGTCACGGTATGACAAGTTGTCACAACAGTCCGCCAGACGCTAATGAGCTGCAAGTGAGGCCAGAGCAGGGATGAGGTTGAGGGATTCAGGGGATGAAGGATGGCATGATGGATTGGCGTTCTCTTAGGCCCCTCACATTCCAGAGCAAACTCTACTAGAAAATGTCCCCCGTCCATAAGAGGACAAACAAAACAATTAATAATAAACAAATATCCAAAAATGTTTACGCACAATTATTTTTCTGAAGAGCATTCCCTCTGGAGATTTGAGATCATCCACAGCTGGCATGCAAGCCCCCCAATTCAAGCAGACAATCTAAAAGAATACTTAAGGAAGTATCAGTGATGGAATATAAACTGCGGAGACAAATTCAAGTCTTGTTCAAGGCATTCTGCTCAGATTAGGTCTCACAAATGATATTTCTCGGTCCATCGGCGGAGGATGGATCCGAAAGTGTTGACTGTGGAGAAGAGGCAACTCCGAGGGCCCAAATTGGGGGCTCCGGAGACCCCCGTATGTTTTATTGAACTTAATTATGCACTTTACAGCCTTGACATGCCGACTGTTTGATCAGAGCGCAGAACAAAAATATTATGTGGGCCAGAGCCTTTGCTCCTCCTACCCTCTGCCGCCCCCCCCCCCCCCCCGTCCTCATGTTCCCTTCGCTATACGCACTCAGGTCGCTCGTCAGCACTCATTTTTCCCGCTTCTCACGTCTTTGATAGTCGGCACATCAAATGGAATGGCAGAGAGGACATGTTCTGATGTGTCACACATAAATAAAGCTGCGCACAAGTAGCTTAAATATGAAGTGCTATTTGGTGGAAGTGTTGACAAATTGACTCCGGGGCGCCGGTGTGTTAAAGCTCTCTCTCCATTCGTCTTTTCAACATAAACAGCCTCTTGAGCTCTCGCACCTGAGTTAAACGGGCGTCTCTGAGAGGTGATATTGTGTGGATACGGCAGTGAAGAGCGCCAGTGAATTCCGCCTTTTGAAATGCAATCAGACTGCACAGAATTTCGCTTGAAAGGCTGGCAATCAAGAGTTTGAATTGGGCGCCGACAAAAGAATATGTTAAGCTGTCAGGTTCTTTTTTTTTTTATGTACATTTCATGCATAAGACATGATCAAATACGGTTTTGTCAGGTAAATAACATCGCTTTTTAAATGTGCGGGACGCAAATTAGTATGTGTACGTTGTCACATAAAGCACAGTACACACATTTTAAAAGAAGGTGACCGCCCCCCAACCTGTCAGATGAGTGCTAAAAACGAGAGCGCTCACATATCTGCTCAGATTGAGATGCCAGTAGCCCACCCCCAGGACTACCAACTCGGCTCCCGTCTCCTCTGACCCAGCCAAAGATTCATCCCGCGGGTACATGACCCCACCACCCCCTACTCCCACCCGAGCCATCCCCTATGCGGGAGAGAGCGAAGCTCTCTTGTAGGTAAACTTCATCTATGTTTTTACACTCCCTGACGGTTGACCATTGTTCCCCAAGGGCATTAGTCATTTGAGCTGACTTTTATCAGGGTCTGCGGCCTACCTCTCAAAAGAACACCAGTCACCTTATCCAACCGTCAAGTAAATAATACCGCAACAAGACGTTTAAAATTTTACATCCTTATGTACAACACACAAGTGCTCAGCCACCCTTTAACCGGCCCCCAACATGCCAGAAAGGTGCTCAGATTGAGATGCCAGCAGCCCACCCTGAAGGCTCTTGTCTCCTCCAACCCGGCCGGAGATTCATCCAACGTTTACATGACCTCCCACCCCAGCCACCCCCCTAACCTGCGGAGAAGCTCCGTTTCTGGCGCCCCATTCCCCTCCTGTGTGGGTGAACTTGACTGTTTTTACACTCGCCGACGGCTGACCATTGCTCCCAAGGGTGTTAGTCATTTGAGCAGCTCCGCAGCAGGGTCTGCGGCCTACCTCTCCTCAGACCCCGCCAACCCCCCATCTCTGCTACCGGGCGCCTCATCCATCAGTCACTTTTAACCACAGTTTTTCCACTGGAAAGTTTTGATGCCGGTCACAAGAAGTGAGGGGGAAAAA
This sequence comes from Nerophis ophidion, assembly GCF_033978795.1. Taxonomy (NCBI): domain Eukaryota; kingdom Metazoa; phylum Chordata; class Actinopteri; order Syngnathiformes; family Syngnathidae; genus Nerophis; species Nerophis ophidion. The sequence goes on from NC_084618.1 coordinate 73,818,567, forward strand.
AAATGACCGAGGGGTATCTTATACATTAATACACAAAAAGACCCTCCTGTAAGTGTTGGGGAGGGGGTTCCTCGGTGCCTCCGGGATGCCTGGAGACCAACCGGCATCGTAAAAAGCTCCGGCTCCAAGGTAAAATACACATGATCCAAAAAGACAAGAAAAACTCTGACAAGCCTTTATTTCTTTAAGTTTTACTCATCCAAAATGCCTCAAGAGCCCCCTTCACCCTCCGAACTTCATCCAATCCAAACTTTACCTACTACACTAAAGTAAAAAAAATACTCAAATTAAAGGCCTCTAGAAAAATATACAAAATATGTAATAATAATAATAATAATAATAGAGTATTCAGAATGTAATGATAAATACATTTTAGGAAACCAAATAAAAAACTGGACTATTTCCGTCATTCAAACTTTTTTTGGTTATTACACATTTTCCACATTTTTAATAATCGAACCCCTGCAAGAAGCGTAACCATGACGCTCACAAATTAAATATTTATAGAATAAATTATTTAAATGTGTGCACTGTATTTCTCTCTCCAAAACATATATAGTCATACACTTATAATTAGGATTACGCTAGAAATGTACATTTATCAATGCTGGGAATGGATGCATTATTTATTTAAATTCAAGGAGAAAAGGGCGTTATTCGTTTTGGACACAGCTAATTCACTTTTAATTAATTTCTTCCATTGCAATATTAAAAAAAAAAAAGGAAATTGTTGCGAGCATCCAACACCGCGCCAGGCCTCGGGCATCCTTCTCCGGAGGCCCCAAAAAATCAAAACAAAGCCCAGGGAATGCCCTTTTCTGCACAATAGCATGGGGGGGGGGGGGTCTCTGGCTTTGACAAGTAAAAGAGCCCCCTGACAAGGCGGTGGCTAATTGCCTGCCCTCCCCTCCATTCAGCCGGGGCCCGCCACGCTCCCGCTCCCACCTTTTGTCCCATGTGCGCTTTCTTAAGTGATGGACAGCTCGCGATCGCCACAATGGCATAAACAAAAACACAACAACAACAACAACAAAATGAGGGAGGAGTGATGCGGGCGGGAATATTTTTCACGGTAACTAATGACCCAAAGAAAACGCTTGAAAAGCGAAAAAAGTCAGCCAAACTTTAGCAAAGCATAACATCCATCCATTTTTTTAGCATTTGTCCCTTTCGGGGTCACGGGGGGGTCACTGGAGCCTATCTCAGCTTAATTCAGGCGGTAGGCGGGGCACACCCTGGACAAGTCTCCACCTCGTCACAGGGCCAACACAGATAGACAGACAACATTTACGTTCACACACTACGGTCAATTTAGTGTTGCCAATCAACCTATCCCCAGGTGCATGTCTTTAGAGGTGGGAGGAAGCCGGAGTACACGCAGGGATCCCACGCAGTCACGGGAAGAACATGCAAACTCCACACAGAAAGATCCCGAGCGCAGGATCGAACCCAGGAGCTTCGTATTGTGAGGCAGACGCACAAACCCCCTCCACCGTGCTGCCGCAAAGCATAACAAATACCCGTTTATTCACAATTAGCTCATTTTAAAGAAGCGGGCATGTTGTTGTTCATACCGACAGCCATCAGGTGTATAATTCATATGTTCCTTCTTGACTGCACTTAAATGTAGAATATATTTATACTATTCATATATTATATATATATAATATGTTATATATTACTTATTATTATTATTGTCTACTGTGAGCGAACTGTGGTGCTGAATTTCCCCCAGGGATCAATAAAGTACTTTCTATTCTATTCTATTGACATGTGCATGTAACTTTGGTGGAAAAAATTTTTTTTTAGTTTGGACAGTAAAAAAAAAAATTTTTTTTTTAAATCAATAAATTTGTAAAAGATTTTGTCAATTCACACATAATTTTGGGTTATTTGAATATAACCATAATCACCTTAAAAAAATACAAAACTCTGAAAATATTGCTGCATGTTGAAACGGCGAGATAGTTATAATCCATCTAAATGATTAAATTAGTACCAATTAAATGCTTGTTAAATGAACAGAATTGATAGTGTCATTCATTCCAATTGTATTTCATTGTTAAAGACAAAGCGGTAATCCCTTAGAATAACAACACAGAGGTGTCAGGACAAAGCAATCAAACACTACCTTTCATTATCCAAATTGTCAATCTGTCACTTAGCAACATAAGTGTTATAAATTGCCCAACCTGCAGAAACTGCCAGAAATAAAAAGCAGTTCCTCGCGTAATATTTCAAACCAAGCAAGCAAGCATTACTGAAAAGCAAGTTTAAATTAAGAAACAAAACAAACAAAAAAGCCTTACCATTTAAAAGAGCTGTATTTGGGATGCTGCTCTCTTCCTGGTTAAAACAAGCATGCTGCCACTCGCGCTCGTGCACAGACTCCAAGCAGACTCCCACCACCATGTCAGCCACTAATCCACTGGGGGGCAGCACCTCGTCTACGGCAGCCCCCTTCGCTAAACGCCCCGATGGGTTAAGCCGATAAGAGAAGGAAGGGGCCGGCGGAAAAGCCAGCCAAGGAACGCCGGAAAAGCCTCGGAGGCAGCTGTAGCCTTCCAGATTCCGGCTGTGGCGCTCCGTCTCCGCGTCCGCCCGGGTTCCCTTCTCCTCTCTCCCCCTCGCACATCTTCACCATACCCCCCCCCCCCCTCCCCCCCTTCACCTAATAAGCCTCTTTTGTGTCCTCTTTCTTTGATAAGGAACAAGAAGAGAAGAGCCGCTTTCACTCACCGGCTTGGCAGACATAAGGCGAGTGGAGTGGCGTCTTTAGGAGTTGCCCTAACTTGGCTAAACTCAAGCAGCGGGGTGTCCGCCGTCATGTCATTAATCCCTTCGCTACAAAAAAAAAAAAGCAGCGAGCCACGCTCCATTCGCCGCGAGTCACAGTAAATTAAAAAGCACCAAAATGAGGAACGCAGGGGAAGGGGAAAAAGCATTTTGACTTTCCGCGGAGAGGAGCGTCGCCGACGGGGCGGACAAAAGCTGGGGTTTGGCAGCAAAAAAAGCCGAGTGTGTCATGGCAGCCAAACAACGGCCGCTAACAAACAAAAGCAAAATAAATGCAAACAAGCGCTCGGTCAGGCGAAGGAAAAAACGTCCGGCGGCCAACTGGCGGCTGGAAGAGAAGGAAGCCCACTCTTAAAGCCGTGATCCGAGCGCGCAGCCACGATACCACCGCTGTGCGCCTTTCAACCGCCGCAGATAAAAAATGACTATTGATCTTCAAATGGTGATAATTGAAAAGATCAAAAAGATTAAACAAACAAACAGCAAACAACGCGAGGAGGGGAAAAAAAAAAGAAGGCAAGAATGCGCTGACTTACCATCTTTTGTTGCCAGTTTTTGTTGAAATAAAAAAAAAATGTTCTCAAAGAAGACGCGGCAGCAGCAGCATTGAAGGTGTCAAATTTTTCCTCGCCGCCTCTTGATCGTATTACTTCCACCGTCCTGCTTTCCAATGCGTCTGAACTTTTTCCCTTTCTCTTTTATTTTGTTTGTGCTACCTAGCCCTTTTTTCCCCCCCTGCTTAAAGACTTTAAAAAGCCCGGCGCTCACTAAAGCAGCACAAATTATCTCGCCACCTTGCTCAGCTCTGATGCTTTGGCCGCTAACTTTGCAAGGCCCTTTTACTACTGCATCAAAATTAGCATTGTCAAAGCACTTAATGAATATTAATATTGTATTTGTCATTGGGAGCTGGCCCGTTGCTGAACTCCAAGTCATCCATCAGGGACAAGATTAAGCACACAATTATTTCTGACTGACAGGGACCAAATCTGGAAGATTCTTTTTTTTTTTTTTTCTTCTTCTTCTTTTTCTTCTTTTCCCCCTCCAACAATTTAAAGAAAAAGACACAACATCATCTTAAGGTACCTCCCATGAGAGCGGGCCACATTAATACACTTTTAATGAAGCAAGCTTTCACGCGGCATGCACAGCAGGGTACATCTATACATTTATTTTAAACTTATAATTATATATTTTTTTAAATAGCCTAACAAGTTATTTTTATTCAAAGAAAAAAAAATGAAGCAATATTTCCTGCAGCATAGATTTATTTCATCTAATTTAATTTTTTTTCCTATTTCTTACTACATCATTTAATAATATCATTGTAGTTTTAACAAAAATAAAATAAACTAACACACTTTTAATGAAGTAATATTTCCTGCAGCATTAGCAGTAGTATACAAAAATATATCTATACATTTATTTTCACTTATAATTATAGTTTTTTTTTTTTGAATATCCTAACAATGTATTTTTTTTCAAAGAAAAAAAATGAAGCAATATTTCATCTCATAATACATTATTTTCCTATTTTTTACTTCATATTTTAAACAACAATAAAAAAACACACTTTTAATGAAGCAATATTTCCAGCAGTATACAAAAATGTATCTATACATTTATTTTACCTTGAAATTGTATTTTTATATAAATATCCCTATCATACATTAAATTTGTGTTATTACAATATATATAAATATACATTTATATATTTGATCTCAAAATTGTATTTTTTCCTATTTCTTTTTACATTTACCTCAAAAATATTAGTATTTTTGGCATGTATTCCAATAATATACAACTTTTCTTTCTTAATTAAAAGGAACATTAGACTAACACACTTTTAATGAAGCAATGTTTCCTGCAGCATTAACAGCATTATACAAAAATGTATCTATACATTTATTTTACCTTAAAATTTTATTTTTTATATAAATATCCCAATCTTACACTACAATTGTTTTTATTACAAATAACATTAATATTCTTATTGAGGCAATCATTCCTGTGTGCAGTATACATTTATTTGCTCTCAAAATTGTATTTTTTCCTGTTTCTTTTTACATTTACCTAAAAAATATTTGTATTTTTGGCATATATTCCAGTAATATACAACTTTTTGTTCTTAATTAAAAGGAACATTAGACTAACACACTTTAAATGAAACAACATTTTTCCTGTGGCATGAACACCAGGATAAAAAATATTCAATACACATTAATTTGAAATAATAGTTTTGTAAACATGCCAATCATATATGTAATTGTATACAATTATTATTTAATGAAACCAGATTTCATGCAGCTTGAACATCCAGGGAAATAAATGGTTCAAAACATTTTTTTCAATTCAAACTGTGGTTTCCTAGATTCCAATTATATATTATTGTGTATAAAAAGAAATCATTTAAACATCGGCGTTTACATTTTTATTACATAAATTGTTCTCCTTTTAACCTAGCGCCGTGAGCCGGCGCTTCAGCTCATCATGAAAGATTTATTAAAAACGGCAGACCCCCGGCGGCTCTCGCCAAGGCTCGCCCGACCACCGAAGACCACACATGCAGGCAGGCGGGCCCCCGCCTCAGCACCACCTACTGCAGCATTGCAACTGCATCCAGGAGAGCTTTTTTCCCCCTCTCCGCCGTTAAAAAAAAAGAAGCCTCACAACAGGCGATGATCGGCGCTGTCACTCGCAGCCTCTTTTCTGCACCATCTGGCAAAGCGGCATCAGACGTGGCACCGACTTCTACGTAATTCCAAATCATGGAAATAAACGACAACGAGGAAGAGTCTACTTTCTGGCGTTCAACATCTTCCCTACCTTAAAAAAACAACACACCACCATCATTTCCCCATCGCCGTTTCACTCGTTTTGGTCACGGATGCACTTTAATTCTCTTGAAATAAAGGCAGATGCGGGGCAGAAACGACAGCCGCCCTCGTGAAACAGCGCCGGGAGGTCAAGCCGCGGCCTCGCCAGGCCCCCGCTGCCCGACGGAGCGGCCGGGCGACCACCCTGCAGGCTCCCTAATACCATTAGCAACCCTTAGATGAACATACTAAATTGGCTTTTGTTCTCGATGTGCCGATCCGGCTTTCGCAGCTCGAAAAAAGCTACGAAAAAAAACCCAGATGGTGTTTGAATTAAAAATAGGAAAGTTTCCTAAATCAGGCTCGCGCCGCCGAAAAGCCGTCGGCTTTTGTCGTATTTTTATTCATTCAAAAATATCTATTTCAAATACATTTTTGATTTAGTACATTTTTTTACACCTACATTACAATTTACTTCAAATTTAGATGCGATTTACATGTATTTATTACATTATTGGACAGTCCGAATGAGAACACTGTACTGCTATTTAACTACGTAAAACCTGTTTTGCCAAAAGAAATACAGGAAACAAATTAAATTATATTGTTTGATAACTAAACAGGCACTGAGTGAGCACAATATGTCCATCATGTCCTCATGTGTCATGTCTTTTAATTTTTTTTCGGACTATAATGTACAATAATGTTATATGTATGTGTGTATATATGTATGCATATATGCATGTGTGTGGACATATACTGTATATATATACATATATATATACATATATATATATATATATATATATATATATATATATATATATATATATATATGTATATATATATACTTTATATATATACATACCTATATATATATATATATATATATATGTATATATATATATACATATATATATACATACCTATATTATATATATATATATATATATATATATATATGTATATATATATATACATCTCTTATTTCTATCTTTTATTACTATTTATGTTATTATATTGTATATGCACCTAAGGGGATCTGCTCCAAATTTGTTGTTCTTTGAACCCGTTCACTGCAATAATGACAATAAAACTGTATTGTATTCTATTTTATTTACAACATACATTTTTTTGTATAATCAAATATAGCTATAAATATATTGAAATTTTAGAGTGATTGCCTAAAATATACAGTGTGTAAAGTAATTAACATGAATAATTAATGATAATTCAACCATATCTTGAGTTTAAATGAGAGATTTGCTACATTTACCAATATGACGGAATTATAAAAAAAAAACAATAGGTTTTGAGGCGATGATTTGAGAACCCCCAAAAATGTTGAGCAATAATTCATTTCAAAACACACATTTTTAATGACTGTATATTAGAAAGTCACATTCAATAAAAAAAACGTCCGTTTAAATAGGCATGTCGGAGCTTTTAAACAAACAAATGATGTTTCAATTGTATGGATGTTGTTCAATGCTCAACTCCGCCGAGGAAAACCAGGTCCAAACCAGGGGAGGAGAGAGAGTCGGTCCCAGCGTGATCACATCATCAAATTAACTGTGCGACTTTGAAAGGTATTGATCTGCTATTAAGACGACTAGTGAAGTTGATGAAGTGAGTGCTGTGAGGCGACTTCAAAGTGTCGCGGCCCGCCACATAAAACCAGCTTAGATCGAGAGATGAGTATATGGGCGAGAATAGGGGCCCCCTTTAAGAGGAACACCGGCTATCCCCACCCCAAATTCAACAATTTCTGCGTGCAAGCAAAATGTGATTCCTTGCAAACAACCACGAGTTGATAACCCAACACAGGAAGCCACCTGACACACTGTCGCTTTAAATACAGTAAGCTGGGCTTCTTGCCACTCCTTTTCATCCGCCTTGAATCGTGCAAACATGTGACGTACTTCAACGTTCGGCGAAATAGGCTAAGCACTTATCGCGCTTTTCTTCGACGTGAGGGACAAGGGCGGAACGACCGACGGCTGGCATTAAAACTCAGCGGCGATAAGACGGGGGGGGGATTCTCCACGCCAAATGCGGCATGTAATAAGGTGCACAATGAGAGAGACAAAGCAGGGTGGGAGATAGCGCCGCTATTGTGCGGCGAATACCCCCACCTACCTCTGCACACACTTTGCTTAAGGCACACAACATTAAATGCGGCGCGCTGCCAATCACGCCTGCCTTCATTTTTTTTTATTACATGTGCCACTGGGTGGAGGTAGCAGCTCGGGCGGAATCACATATTTAGCATCGAACCAAAACATTCATGCAAACGTGACATTAATAAATAAGGGCTACATTGCACGTACAACGCAGGAAGTGAACAAACAAAAGGAGGAGGATGAAATACGGGACATTCTGCCGAATGTGCACCGGGAAATAAAATATAAAAACATCATGAAAGAACTACAGAATTATTTTTTTTCATGAAGCAAAATGTCCTGCACAAGGATCTGATTGTGTATTCAATAAATACATTCAAAAGGAAGAATTCAAAAAGCTGGTTGTCCTTGCTTCCTAGAATTAAACTTGACCATGATATATAATCACTAAAATCCTTCAAAATTGTTATATTTTTCAACATATGTGTGTTACACCTGGTCCTAACAACACATTATTTATATTTTCCTTCATGAATTGTTGATTTACATTTTATTCTAATTTTCACTTAGTCCTAAACACATTATCCCCTCTGAAAAATTAGGAATATTCCACAAGTCACATGGTTCACAGGTTATGAGACCTCAACTAGTAAGTCCACTTATTTATTTTTCAGTCCTGTTACCTAAATGTTTATTATTAAATACATGTGCTTAATCTAAACGCTGTAATCTGTGTCAACATGCTATTCACATAAATGTTTATTTAAATTTGATTATACGAGGCTAAAAATTCACTCCTGTTACCTAAATGTAATTTTATATCCATATATATATATCTATATATATATATATTTATTGTTTATTAAATTGCTCATGTGCTGAGTGTAAACTAATATTAGCATAAATATAATGTGTTTATTTTTTTATGCATTTGATTATTCAATTGAAAAAAAAATGTACTCGATTACTTTCAGTCATGTTACTATAATATATATATATATATATATATATATATATATATATATAATTTTTTTTGTTATTAAAACACTTTAATCTGCCTAGAGTCACCATGTTTTAAGCATAAATACCACGTGGTTATATTTGATTTATTTGGGTTTTCTTTGCTAAAAACTCACCCCTGTTACTTTTGGTCCTGTCACCTAAATATATATATATATATATTTTTTTAATATATATATATATATATATTTAAATTAAATTGCTGTCACGTGCTAAGTGTAGACATTCTATTAGCCTAAGTATCATGTGGTTATTTTATTTGTGTATTTCATTATTGTATGCAAAAAAACTTACTCCTATTCTACGCAAAAATAGTTACTCCTATTACTTTTATTAAATCACTGTAATCTGCAAGAGTCACTAAGCTTTTAGTGTAAATACCATGTGGTTATATTTTGTGTATTTGGGTTTTCTTTGCTAAAAACTCACCCCTGTTACTTTTGGTCCTGTTACCTAAATATATATATATATATATATATATATATATATATATATATATATATATATATATATATATATATATATATCCATTTCCATCCATTTTCTACCGCTTATTCCCTATCGGGGTTGCGGGGGGCGCTGGCGCCTATCTCAGCTACAATCGGGCGGAAGCCGGGGTACATCGCATATATATATATATATATATATATATATATATATATATATATATATATATATATATATATATATATATATATATATAGGTGTGGGAAAAAAATCACAAGACTACTTCATCTCTACAGATCTGTTTCATGAGGGGTTCCCTCAATCATCAGGAGATTTGCGCTCTACCACGGTATCGAGCACTATTCTCTGGATAATCCAATCAAGACATATATATATATATATATATATATACATTTTATTAAATTTCTGTCACATGCTTAGCGTAAACATGCTATTAGCATTGATATCATGTGGTTATTTTTTTAATGTATTTAATCATTCTATGCAAAAAAGAACTTACTCCCATTACTTTCAGTCATGTTACGTAATTATGTATTTTCAAATGCATTTTTTAAAATAAATCACTGTAATCTGCCAAGACTCACTATGTTTTTGGCATAGATACCATGTGTTTATATGTTATGTATGTGTTTTTGTTTTGTTTGCTAAAAACTCACTCCTGTTACTTTCAGGCATGTTACCTAAATATAATTTTTTTTCATTAAATCAATGTCATCTGCTTAGAGTCAATGTGCTATTAGTTTGAATTCCAATGTAGTTCTTTTTTATGTATTTGAATATTCTTTGCTAAAAACTAACTCCTGTTACTTTCAGTCCTGTTACCTAAATATATTTTCAAATACATATATTTTTTTTATTAAATCAATATAATCTGCTTAGAGTCAACGTGCTATTAGCTTGAATACCATGTGGTTATATTTTTTTGTATTTGAATATTCTTTGCTAAAAACTCACTCCTGTTGCATTCAGTCCTTTTATTGTTACTGTTAGCTTAGGAACCTTGTACAAAAATAAAATAAAGCTGCCTGAGATGAATGAATACACACTTTCAGTAATTCAATATGCGTATTGTCAGATTTAGATTTGAAAATAGACAGAAATTTAAGTTTATTAGAATTGTAACAAGCAAAAAGCGTTGGTTCGGTGGAGGGGTCCATAATTTCCGCTTCTTCCTTCTCCTTTTCAAACACTGTGCAAACCTATTCGAAATGAACAAAAGCATTACCGTCACCATTCGTCATCAGCAGGCTGCGCGTAGCCTAAGCCGCTGCGACTGTTTAATTAAGAGGGCTGAGGCAGAAAACAAATGCGACACAGTTAAGAATATTTAACGCATACTTATCCCCCCCACCCTCGTTTATTTCGGCGGGGCGACGTGGCGCCATGACAAGTCAGCAAAGCGACAAAACAGCCGTTTCCTGACGATTGTTCTGACACCTTGCGCGTGTTTGATGGAGCTGGAAAAGGGGGAGTCCGCGATAAAGCAAATACGGCTGCACGGCTTTTTGCAAGCAACAAAAATGACAGCCTCACTTAATTATGTATATAGGATTGTTGGCACAATTAAAGACAATACAATAGTTTCCTGTGCCTTTATGCTACTTGACAAAGACCTTTTTTCTCCGCCATGTGTATCTGATGCATATTGCCTAGAGTCAATGTCAAATCCTAACTCCAAAAAAAAAAAAAAAAAAAAAATACAGATGGAACAACGCCGTCGGCACATGCTCTCCCCCCCCCGCTCCTACACCCGCTTCACCCTCCGTAGTTATGGTTTGTAATGTGACAGCGTGAATGTGGAAACATGACAAAACATTAACATACACATTATCATATATACAGCATGTAAAGATGTTCGAGCTTTTTATTTGCTCTGGTATATTATTTAATTGTTCACCTTCCTGTTACAGAGAACAAGGGAATTGGATAGAATTGCTATGGTATAAAAAGGGGGTAGGATTAAATAAACTCTGCTGCTTCCTACTCCTTTTCGGACGTGCTGTAATGAAACAACTGGAATTGTGTGATGTATTACCGTATTTTTCGGACTATAAGTTGCAGTTTTTTTTCATAGTTTGGCCAGGGGTGCGACTTATACTCAGGAGAGACTTATGTGTGAAATTACTAACACATTACCGTAAAATATCAAATAATATTATTTAGCTTATTCACGTAAGGGACTAGACGTATAAGATTTCATGGGATTTATCGATTAGGAGTGACAGATTGTTTGGTAAACGTATAGCATGTTCTATATGTTATAGTTATTTGAATGACTCTTACCATAATATGTTATGTTAACATAGCAGGCACCTTCTCAGCGTGGCGCAGTGGGAGAGTGGGCGTGCGCAACCCGAGGGTCACTGGTTCAAATCCCACCTAGAACCAACCTCGTCACGTCCGTTGTGTCCTGAGCAAGACACTTCACCCTTGCTCCTGATGGGTGCTGGTTGGCGCCTTGCATGGCAGCTCCCTCCATCAGTGTGCGAATGTGTGTGTGAATGGGTAAATGTGGAAGTAGTGACAAAGCGCTTTGAGTACCTTGAAGGTAGAAAAGCGCTATACAAGTACAACCCATTTATCATTTATTTATTTATGCATCATATAACGTACACTTATTCAGCCTGTTGTTCACTATTCTTTATTTATTTTAAATTGCTTTTCAAATGTCTATTCTTGGTATTGGGTTTTATCAAATCAATTTCCTCAAAAAATGCGACTTATGTATGTTTTTTTTTCCTTCTTTATTACGCATTTTCGGCAGGTGCGACTTATACTCCGAAAAATACGGTACATCGTATTGTATGCATGTTCGAAATAAACTGAAACTGAAGTGAACTTCAAGTTAAGATCATCACATGTTGATGTCCGAAAAGGAGGAGGAAGAAGCCGAGATTAGTTCATCCGAGCCCGTTTGTCGATGTCCCAGCAGTTTGTGATAAGCTGTTCACTTCTCTACCTATTTTCAAATAGTTAGAGGATTTTTTTTCCCCAACACTAGATAGGTAGCTTGTGTGATGTGATGAAAAGGTTTAAAAAAATAAGTACCGCATTTTTCGGAGTATAAGTCGCTCCAGAGTATAAGTCGCACCTGCCGAAAATGCATAATAAAGAAGGAAAAAAAAAACATATATAAGTCGCACTGGAGTATAAGTCTCATTTTTTGGGGAAATTTATTTGCTAAAACCCAACACCAAGAATGGACATTTGAAAGGCAATTTAAAATAAATAAAGAATAGTGAACAACGGGCTGAATAAGTGTACGTTATATGACGCATAAATAACCAACTTAGAATGTGCCTGGTTTGTTAACGTAACATATTATGGTAAGAGTCATTCAAATAACTATAACATATAGAACATGCTATACTTTACCAAACAATCTGTCACTCCTAATCGATAAATCCCATGAAATCTTATACGTCTAGTCTCTTACGTGAATGAGCTAAATAATATTATTTGATATTTTACGGTAATGTGTTAATAATTTCACACATAAATCGCTCCTGAGTATAAGTCGCACCCCCGGCCAAACTATGAAAAAAACTGTGACTTATAGTCCGAAAAATACGGTAAATAAATAAATACAGACGACAAAATTCCAAATAATTGAGATGTAATATTAATACAAAAAAATTAAATAAAGAGATTAAATATATATAATTAAATACATTTATAAATATAGGAGAAATTAACATAATAAATGCAGAATAAATACTAAGGAGTAACATACTAAATATTTTGATAAATGAATGAGACCAGAATGAGTTATATGTCAAGATAGAGGTTAAAAAAATGGTTGAGAAAAGAGGAGGTGGGTATAAAAAAAAAAAAAAAAAAAGCCCCATGCCACGAGCATATATAAAAGGAACCTTCACCAATTAGTGGTGAGAAACAGGAGAGGGAGCTGCTGCCGCCGCCGCCACATCGGCACTCAAAGCGCCAGGCCTTGCGGCGAAGCTGTCATGTCGGCAGGATTGATCAACAGGCCCGTGATTTCTAATGGCATGTTGTCATGAAGCTGCAGCCATGGGGAGCCACCTGCCTCAGTCCTCACCCTCTCCGTGTGTGTGTGTGTGTGTGTGAGAGAGTGAGAGAGGGGGGTGCAATACAGCATATTCTATATCGTTTTTTTTTTTTTACTAACAATCTGAAAATACTCCTCCCACTCCCAGGCGGTCTACCTTGTCTTGGTCCCTGAAGGTTGAAGAAATGTGCCATCTCGGATATTTTTTTTCTTTCCTTTTCTTTTTTTTGCCACAGTGCTCACGCAGCACAAGCGAGATAAGGCAACACAATCAGCCGTGCAAAATACAAACAGCGCCTTGTGTAAGTGCAAAGAGAAACAGCGCTATGCTTGCAAAATATACAGTAGCAGGAACGTGTATATCTACTGCGACAGGACGGATAGGTAAGACGACAGTGCGCTTTGTTGTGTAACAGGAACCCGCCCGAGAAAATAGGTCGAACTACGGCACCACAACGGCGTCAAAAATATACGACGGCAGTAACACGGATCCAGAAAAATACAGTACACTTTGTTGTGTGACTGTGGCAACAAAGTGTATACAGGTAACACCTGTTGAACAATATACAGTACAGTTGCAGGACAAAATACCGTATTTTTCGCACCATAAGTCGCACTTTTTTTCATAGTTTGGCCGGGTGTGCGACTTATACTCAGGAGTGACTTATGTGTGAAATTATTAACACGTTACCGTAAAATATCAAATAATATTATTTAGCTCATTCACGTAAGAGACTAAACGTATAAGATGTCATCGGATTTATCGATTAGGAGTGATTGTTTGGTAAAGGTATAACATGAATGACTCTTACCATAATATGTTACGTTAACATAGCAGGCACCTTCTCAGTTGGTTATTTATGTGTCATATAACGTACACTTATTCAGCCTGTTGTTCACTATTTTGATTTATTTTAAATTGCCTTTCAAATATATTCTTGGTGTTGGGTTTTATCAAATAAATTTCCCCCCAAAATGCGACTTATACTCCAGTGCGACTTATATGTTTTTTTCCCTTCTTTATTATGCATTTTCGGCAGGCGCGACTTATACTCCGGAGCGACTTATACTCCAAAAATACAGTCAATCAACAGCAACATTATGGATTTGTAAAAATACAACACGTAGTTCTTTACTAATAGCAACACTGACTTCAAAATATAATATACAATACCTTGTGCCAATTGTAAGATTCAATCACAGGAATGTATAAGGTATAGCTACCGTAACACAACAACACATTGTGTAAGTGGAACATGTACTGTAGCGCTTGACGTTTCAAAATATACCTTTTTCAAATAACACTGGACAGTCAGAGAACAAACTGCCTTTAAAATATTGAAAAATATACTGTACAGTTGCAGGAACGAGTAAATCTACAGCAACATGATGGATCCATAAAAATACATTACTTTGTTCTGTAACTACATAAACAATTACTACAAACATATAATGCCTTTTGCAAAGTGTACTGTACGGTTGCAGTAACGTATAAAGTATAACTTCCGCAACACGATAAATCCCAATTTTGGGCAATGTACCGGCTTCAAAATATCGTGTTCAGTCGCAGGAACCAGTAAATCTAAGGCAACACAATGAATCCATAAAAATACATTACTTTGTTCTGTAACTACATAAACAATTACTACAAAACATATAATGCCTTTTGCAAAGTGTACTGTACGGTTGCAGTAACGTATAAAGTATAACTTCCGCAACACGATTAATCCTTATTTTGGTCATTACACCAACTTCAAAATATCGTGTTCAGTCACAGGAACCAGTAAATTCTAAGGCAACACAATGAATCCATAAAAATACATTACTTTTTTCTGTAAACACAAAAACAATGACTGCAAAATATATAATTCTTTTTGCAAAATGTACTGTACGGTTGCAGTAACGTGTACAGTATAACTTCCCCAACACGATAAATCCTAATTTTGGGCATTGTACCGGCTTCAAAATATCGTGTTCAGTCGCAGGAACCAGTAATTCTAAGGCAACACAATGGATCCATAAAAATACATTACTTTGTTCTTTAACTACATAAACAATTACTACAAAACATATAATGCCTTTTGCAAAGTGTACTGTACGGTTGGAGTAACGTATAAAGTTTAACTTCCGCAACACGATTAATCCTTATTTTGGTCATTACACCAACTTCAAAATATCGTGTTCAGTCGCAGGAACCAGTAATTCTAAGGCAACACAATGGATCCATAAAATTACATTACTTTGTTCTGTAAACACAAAAACAATGACTACAAAATATTTAATGCCTTTTGCAAAATGTACTGTACGGTTGCAGTAACGTATACAGTATAACTTCCCCAACACGATAAATCCTAATTTTGGGCATTGTACCGGCTTCAAAATATCGTGTTCAGTCGCAGGAACCAGTAATTCTAAGGCAACACAATGGATCCATAAAAATACATTACTTTGTTCTGTAACTACATAAACAATTACTACAAACATATAATGCCTTTTGCAAAGTGTACTGTAGGGTTGCAGTAACGTATATAGTATAACTTCCGCAACACGATAAATCCCAATTTTGGGCAATGTACCGGCTTCAAAATATCGTGTTCAGTCGCAGGAACCAGTAAATCTAAGGCAACACAATGGATCCATAAAAATACATTACTTTGTTCTTTAACTACATAAACAATTACTACAAAATATATAATGCCTTTTGCAAAATGTACTGTAGGGTTGCAGTAACGTATAAAGTCTAACTTCCGCAACACGATTAATCCTTATTTTGGTCATTACACCAACTTCAAAATATCGTGTTCAGTCGCAGGAACCAGTAAATCTAAGGCAACACAATGGATCCATAAAATTAAATTACTTTGTTCTGTAAACACAAAAACAATGACTACAAAATATTTAATGCCTTTTGCAAAATGTACTGTGCAGTTGCAGTAACGTATACAGTAAAACTTCCGCAACAAGATTAATCCTTATTTTGGGCAATGTACCGGCTTCAAAATATCGTGTTCGGTCGCAGGAACCAGTAAATCTAAGGCAACACAATGAATCCATAAAAATACATTACTTTGTTCTTTAACTACATGAACAATTACTACAAAATATATAATGCCTTTTGCAAAATGTACTGTAGGGTTGCAGTAACGTATAAAGTCTAACTTCCGCAACACGATTAATCCTTATTTTGGTCATTACACCAACTTCAAAATATCGTGTTCAGTCGCAGGAACCAGTAAATCTAAGGCAACACAATGGATCCATAAAAATACATTACTTTTTTCTGTAAACACAAAAACAATGACTACAAAATACATAATTCTTTTTGCAAAATGTACTGTACGGTTGCAGTAACGTATACAGTATAACTTCCCCAACACGATAAATCCTAATTTTGGGCATTGTACCGGCTTCAAAATATCGTGTTCAGTCGCAGGAACCAGTAATTCTAAGGCAACACAATGAATCCATAAAAATAAATTACTTTGTTCTGTAACTACATAAACAATTACTACAAAACATATAATGCCTTTTGCAAAGTGTACTGTACGGTTGCAGTAACGTATAAAGTCTAACTTCCGCAACACGATTAATCCTTATTTTGGTCATTACACCAACTTCAAAATATCGTGTTCAGTCGCAGGAACCAGTAAATCTAAGGCAACACAATGGATCCATAAAAATACATTATTTTTGTCTGTAAACACAAAAACAATGAGTACAAAATACATAATTATTTTTGCAAAATGTACTGTACGGTTGCAGTAACATATAAAGTATAACTTCCGCAACACGATTAATCCTTATTTTGGTCATTACACCAACTTCAAAATATCGTGTTCAGTCACAGGAACCAGTAATTCTAAGGCAACACAATGGATCCATAAAAATACATTACTTTTTTCTGTAAACACAAAAACAATGACTACAAAATATATAATTCTTTTTGGAAAATGTACTGTACGGTTGCAGTAACGTATACAGTATAACTTCCCCAACACGATAAATCCTAATTTTGGGCATTGTACCGGCTTCAAAATATCGTGTTCGGTCGCAGGAACCAGTAAATCTAAGGCAACACAATGAATCCATAAAAATACATTACTTTGTTCTTTAACTACATAAACAATTACTATAAAATATATAATGCCTTTTGCAAAATGTACTGTACGGTTGCAGTAACGTATACAGTATAACTTCCCCAACACGATTAATCCTTATTTTGGGCATCACACCGACTTCAAAATATCGTGTTCAGTTGCAGGAACCAGTAATTCTAAGGCAACACAATGGCTACAAAATATATGAGACCTTTTGCAAAAATGTACTGTACAGTATAACTTCCGCAACACGGTTAATCCTAAATTTGGGCATTATACCGACTTCAAAATAACGTGTTCAGTTGCAGGAACCAGTAAAATCTAAGGCAACACAATAGATCCATAAGAATTCAGGACACTTTGTTGTGTAACAGAAACATGTAGCAGTATGGCAACACCATTAAGGTAAAGTACCAATGATAGTCACACACACAGTTGGTGAGGCAAAATTATTCTCTGCATTTGACCCATCACCCTTGATCAGTCCTGGGAGGTGAGGGGAGCAGTGAGCAGCAGCGGTGGTCGTGCCTGGGAAGAATTTTTGGTGATTTAACCCCCAATTCTAACCCTTGATGCTGTGTGCCAAGCAGGGAGGTGATGGGTCCCATTTTTATAGTCTTTGGTATGACTCGGCCGGGGTTTGAACTCACAACTAACCAATCTCAGGGCGGACACTCTATGGCTACAAGATACTCAAAAAGGTTCATTATGTCTTCTTATTCATATACCCTTTCAAATTTTCTTGAAATCAGACCATATTTTTCGGTATATTAGATGGACTCTAGGTAAAAATTCCATCGACAGTCGCAGGAACGTGTACATCACAATCAACAAAATGACACCTCTGTGTCACCAAAAACAAAACACCTTGTTCAAGTGTACCGCAACAGTCGTAGCAACATTAGCATTTATTAGCACACAATTCAAGCACAATTTGTTGTGGAACAGGAACAAGCAGCACTAATATAACACAGTGACTACACAATACATACAGTCAAAGCAATGTCATTGATCCATTGAAACACTTTTGTTGTGGCACTGCAACAATTCACAAAGTAAATCGCCTTGTGGAAAAAAACTGCGCAATCGCACAATTGTTAGGCACGCAATTCAAGCACACCTTTGTTGCAGAAAAGGAACATGTATGGAACGTAATATGCGTCTTGCAAAGCATACTGTATAGTAAAAACATACTAAGTACCTGTTGCCAAAAACGCAGTTGCAGGTACGAGAAAATCTACCGCGACACAGTTGAGCCATGAGAATATGATACCTTTTCTAGTCCAACAAGAACAGGTAGAACAAAAACACTACAACGGCGACAATATACGAGAATACGTTTGGCTGAATGTACAGTCGCAGGAACGTGTACAGGAACATTTGGAATTTAAGCTCTCGTACCAAAATGGCTGTGAAATATATAATGCACAGTCGCAAGAACACTTACATACAAATAGTATAGCAACACAATGGGTACCAAAATATATAGTATTATTTGTTGTGATAATGAAAAAAATACACTATGTTGTAGGGGTGTAACGGTACACAAACATTTCGGTTCGGTACGTACCTCGGTTTAGGTCACGGTTCGGTTCATTTTCGGTACAGTAAGAAAACAACAAAATATAAATTTTTTGGGTTATTTATTTACCAAATTTGTAAACAATGGCTTCATCCTTTTAAAACTGGGAACACTATAATAATTCTGCCCACGTTAATCCACATTAAACTGCCTCAAATTGTTGCCCAGATTAAATAAAATGACAAAACGTGTCTTCTACATATAAAAAGTGCAACATTAAACATTTTCAAGTCAACTCATCATGCTTAATTTATTACAGCATTTGGGAAGCCTGAAATTGATTTTTTTTTATGTAAATGCTATATCTTTATCAACATGTGATAGCAAGAACCCTGCCATTCAAAGCTTTTCTGTCCGTAAAAC
Organism: Nerophis ophidion; assembly: GCF_033978795.1. Lineage (NCBI taxonomy): Eukaryota > Metazoa > Chordata > Actinopteri > Syngnathiformes > Syngnathidae > Nerophis > Nerophis ophidion. Next base: position 73,837,859 of record NC_084618.1, read on the forward strand.
ACACAAACACAAACACACACCGCAAAATAAGCTAATGTTACACTAAAAGCTAATTAGCCTTCACCTCAAGCCAGAACTGCGAGCGAGCTGAGCTGCGGTTTAAGTTTCTACAAGGTCAACGTGCTCATAGTGATGTTAGTAGTAGTTGACTGGGAGGTGTTTATTATCATTTGGGGAGAGTACGCTGCCTTATGCTCACCTGCTAAACACCTATATCCTTGACGCTGAAGCATTTACTACATGCGCTCTGAAGACGCACTGCTGATTGGCCGTTACCGCTATATAAGTAACCAATCAGATGGTTGTGTGGGTGGGACAATTCCGGGTGCTGAGACAGAGGCAGAAGAAGCAAAGCAGCTTGTTAAGACTTTAGGTTAGAAACTCGTTTGGTACACCTCCAAACCGAACCCAAACCCCCATACCGAAACGGTTCAATACAAATACGTGTACCGTTACACCCCTACCTATGTTGTGTCATAATGTGATACTACAGCACAACAAGCTGATGCATATTTAACTGTATACTATTTTATAGGATGACTACTTTTGTTGTGTACAGTGGTCGTAACTATAGCAACGCCACTGTTGTGTTAAATAATTAAGCACAACAACTGTATTTGATTGTAGCGCACGTCCCTCTGCAAAATGTCACCAAGAAATTGCTTTGGACCCAAAAAAAACAACAAAAAACACTTAGTTTTTTTGTGGGTTTTTTTAAGCCTCCCTGTCATTCTCGCCAACAACGGGAAAAAGTCAAATAAAAGTTACGCGACTTGCGAGTTGAAGGTGGCGCCGGCTAGTCAGTGTGCTCGTCACGTACAGTTAACCTTTCGGGCCCGCCTATGGTCTCATCAGTCGATGAAATTCTTTGCCGGCGGCGGCTTAACTGAGGGAAATATTTCATTGTGTTAGCATTTCAAATGGCGAATGGAGGGCGGCGGCGGGGTGAGAAGACGCTCCAACCGATCGTTGCCAACGGAATTAATTGCCTATTCCCGGAATAATGTCGCTTATCCACGATCCTCGAAGGGCTCAACACAGGCAGAGAGAATTTTTTTTTTTTTTTTTTTTTTTGTTGAAAGTTGGAGGTCTTCAAAAAGAAAGGGCGCCGAGGGCCCGTAGCCATATGAGGGCTTTAGATAAGTCCTATTTTAGAAGCAGTGAATCGAACTAATCCCTATTACAATCAAAATAAACACTTTATCTTAAAGCGATCGGGGGACAAGAATGTAACTAAATCACAAATAAGTCTGCAAACAAAAAAGTAACAGCATATAAACAATATTTATATTCAAAAGTAGCCGTGTTTTGCTTGGGGCCAGGGCTCGGTAAATGGCTCAAGATGGTGCGACCCCGGTGGGTGCGCCAATCCTTTTATTTTAGGGGATTTAAGCTCAGGCTTCGTTACACATTGGCCAAGCATATGCAGTGACCCCAACTTATATCGGTGCATCTTTAAGGCCGCACCCATAATCTAACCTTTATAAAGCTGCGGCGCCTTTTCAGACTCAAAACAGCATAAAAAAAACAGCATTGTTCGAAGGGACCGCCGCGGAAAAAAGCCGCGGCCCTCTAAAAAAACCGCTTATCCTCGCACGAATCAGTGAGAAACAACCACCCGCTTAAAAAAAATGTGATTACTTGATTACGTGTTTTGCACAATTCAACATGTCCGACACTAATGAAAAACGACAATTTTCCTAAAGGGGGGAAAACGACTAAAGACAGGTTATATGATTAACTTCATTAATTAAGAAAAAAAAAAATCACTGATATTTTCCAAATTTCCAAGCGTCTGTTGGTGCGTAGTGTCGATTTCACTCCTCGCCAGACGGACGGGCGAATTTGCCAGACTACCCCAACGCCCCCCACCCCACCCACATTGCACGCTCCTTCGTCGTTCATTGGCGATTCAGTCGACGGAGTCAATCTTATTAACTTCCGCGCCGCTTCACACATGACATTTTGCTTCCATTTTCTTGCCCGACATCAAAAACATCAATTAGCAGCTAGAAAATGGGAAAGCGCGAATGACGGACGCCGATAACGCCGACTTATTTGAAGCGCAGGGTAAATCTATTCTCCGGTTTTGAATGTGCTCATTACAATTGCCTTTTCAAAGGAGACCTCCAAATAGCACAGAAATTTAATTTATCTCGTAGAAATGGCCAGGAATTGTTTTTTTTTTTCCCAACCGTTCCCCCCTTCTGTTTTTGTTTTTTTTAATCCGACGTCTATCTCTCAGCCTCAGCACTGCCGACGCTTTGTGTGTCAAAGCTGCATTTGCTTTTTCTCATTAGAACAGATCACAACTCCTACAGAAGTTGAAACCCAACACGGTCACCTCCAGCGTAACCCATCCAGATTATTCCACTTTTTGTCTTTTTTCTTTACATAAAAAAGGGATCCAACCTATAGAAAATGATGCCTTAAGTAGCCAGAACATGACCTCGCCTTTTGACGGAGATGCTAAACGATGAATGCAATATCGGCCAGCCATTTTGACGTTTAAAGAAATACAATTGGATTTTTTTGTAATGTCAATCTTGCAAATCAGTCCTCACAAAGGTTTAT